>NC_053492.1:228176365-228476365 GCF_905171775.1 Rana temporaria
TTGCGTAAGTCGTCCGTGAATGGCGCTGGACGCCATTTACGTTCACGTCGAAACCAATGACGTCCTTGCGACGTCATTTACCCCAATGCACGTCGGGAAATTTTAGGGACGGCCCTAAACGCGCCTAATTTAAATGATCCATGCCCCCTACGGGATCATTTGAATTACGCGTGCTTACACCGGCCCCTTTTACGCTACGCCGCCGCAACTTTACAGGCAAGTGCTTTGTGAATCAAGCACTTGCCCGTAAAACTTGCGGCGGCGTAACGTAAATGTCATATGTTACGCCGCCGCAGTTTTGCGCGCCCCTACCTGAATCCACCCCAATGTCTTCATTTTATCTACCAGTGACTGTTTAGAACTCTACATAGTAGTAACAACAAAGCTAAAATAAAAATAAAAATACGGAGCAGAAATTCTAATAACTAAAAATGCATATATACTGTAGCTATAGCATCCCATCAAAATAAAGTGCAATATTCAAATTCTCTTTCTGCCTGCAAAAAAAGAAAAAAAAATCAAGCATGAGTAAAGGTCAAATTGTAATAAAACCCTAACAATGAATATCTCTTGTTTGCTCCCCTTTGGTTTGTTAAATATAACATTGTTTTCTGTTTAATTAAAGCGTTTGTTACCCCAACACTTCATATTCCTGATACAGTATGTGGCTGCTGTACCATGTACTTGTATGAGAAAGTATCCTGTTTTCTTCGTTTGTTTCCTTTCTGTGAAATCCCTGATCTTCCTACCAATCCCACTGCTTTCCTATTAATAACTGATCACATTAAGCAGAAGAGCACACCGTGGTCAGTTCTCTAGCTATGCTGGAAACTCAAATGATAAGACTTGTTTGGACACATCTCCACTGCACAGCCATTCACTGGGAAGCTCAGTGTGCTGCTGCTGCTTCTCCCCCAGCTCTTATTCAGCTGAGAACAGAGGGAATGTGATCACTTATAAATAAAGTGGCCCGATATTCGACCCGTGTGTACGGGGCTTAAGACAAACCGGAGCTTATCTTCAGCTCTCTGATAAAATAAGATGTTTTTCAATAATATAGATATGTGTAATAGTTTTAGTTGTCACCATGATAATACAGAGGAATGTAGGATGACAATTGCAGACAGACATAAATGCAGTAGTAAAATCAATGTACCTTTGGTGACAATGCAGGGAATTGTAGGTTTTAGGCAGAAAAATGCCTGGAACTCAAATGGTTGACATGTATCTAGCCAAAATGTGTATTTTACTTTTGAGTGGGGAAGGGATATACACAAGGGGCCTGATCCACAAAAACCGGCCGTAACTTAACTTTTGCCATTTAAGTTACACCGCCGCAAAATCTCTACCTAAGTGCCTGATCCACAAAGCACTTACCTAGAAATTTTCAGCGGTGTAACTTAAATCCGTCCGGCGCAAGGCGTGCCTAATCTAATGGGGCGAGTCCCATTTAAATTAGGCGCGCTCCCGCGCCGGACGTACTGTGCATGCTCCCGACGTTATTTTCCCGACGTGCTTTGCGCGGATTTCCGCTGCGCCGGGTTTTGAGAATCGCGACGGGCAAAAAAAAAAAAAAAGAGTTGCGGCGGGAAAAAAAATTAAAAAAAAAAATGACAGCGACGCGGGATAGAGGGGTATACTTTTACAAGGTGTAAACAGTTTACACTTTGTAAAAGCAGCCCTAATTTTGCGACGGCAAACTAATACTTACGGAGAAAAAACGAAGCGTAAAAGCTTCGTGGATCTCTGTAAGTGCTAATTTGCATACCCGACGCTGGATTTCGTCGAGAAATGCCCCCAGCGGCGGCTGCGGTACTGCATCCTAAGATCTGACAGTGTAAGTCCCTTACACATGTCGGATCTTCTGCCTATCTATGAGAAACTGATTCTGTGGATCAGTTCCATAGATAGAAACAGGGATACGACGGCGTATCAGTAGATACGCCGGCGTATCCCTTTTGTGGATCAGGCCCTATATTACCAAAAAGTATTGAGACACCTGTCCTTACATGCACATGAACAATAATGGCATCTCAGTCTGATGCCGCGTACACATGGCTGTTTTATGTGGAGATTTACTACAGCGCTATTAAATTAATAATTATATGAACACCTTATAAACAACCAAATAAACCCATAAACCCATGATTAAGTCGCATGCCTGTGACGTAACGCGTAGGGAGGAGCCTACGATCGAATCCGAGTCCATCGGATCGAATTGAGGAGACTGCATACTGAGCGGCGTTTCATGCTTTTAACAAGCGGGGATTTGTGAGTGTAATTGCCTATGTATCGGATCGCATTATCCATTTGTTTTTGATGTACTGCACAATGAGGTTGTTTCTTTCTTTTCTACATATATCTACCTTTGAGTGCCTGCTCACCGGACTGTTAGCAGTGAAGTGCTGGGATCTGCAGTTCCTAGTGAAAGAAGGCATTGTGTGGTTTTCCTAATTGGGACTTATTGGTTTGATCACTGTGCACATGTTCTGAGGACTTGGTATATGGTTAATGTGAACTGGTTATCACATTCATTCACAGTTTATGGAGTTCATTCTCCCTGATTAGTTTTGTACGTTTTCACTTTATAAGTTAATTTCAGCGCATCTATATTTTTCACATGGCTGTTTTAAATGTCATGAAAAAAAAAACATTTTATCGACGTGATTCTTGTCAAGCCAGCCTTGCAAACACACGATCGTGAAAAAAAATGCTTGAGCAAACCGCGGTGACGTAAAACACATACAACAGCACTATAAAGGGGAAGTTCCATTCGAATGGCGCCACCCTTTGGGCTGATTATGCAAATTTCCCTTCTCATAACTTGCTTCTGAGCATGCGCGTTTTTTTCTTGTTGTTGTTAAAGCCTACACACGACCAATTTTCACGACGAGAAAAACGATGACGTGAAAAACGTTGAGAACAATAGAGCAGGTTCTAAATTTTTAATGCCCAATTTTCTAGTCGAGAAAAATGCTCTGGAGCCTACACACGGTTGTTTTTAATGACCAATTTAAAAAATGCAATTTTTCTCGTCATGAAAAACGGTTGTGTGTACGTGGCATTAGTCTGTAGGGTTCAATATTGAGTTGGCCCACCCTTTGCAGCTATAACAGCTTCAACTCTTATTGGAAGGCTGTCCACAAGGTTTAGGAGTGTGTCTATTGGAATGTTTGACCATTCTTCCAGAAGCTCATATGTAAAATCAGGCACTGATGTTGGACAAGAAGGCCTGGCTCGCAGTCTCTGCTCTAATTCATCCCAAAGGTGTCCTATCGAGTTGAGGTCAGGACTTTGCGCAGGCCAGTCAAGTTTGCGCTAAAAACAAAAAAAGACCGAAATTAAAAAAAAAAAAAAATTGTACTTTTTGCTATAATAAATATCCCCAATTATTATTTTAAAAAAAGGTAATTTTTCCTCAGTTTAGTCCGATATGTATTTTTCTACATATTTTTGGTAATACAAATCTCAATTAGCATATATTGATTGGTTTGCGCAAAAGTTATAGCGTCTACAAAATAGGGGAAAGATTTATGGCATTTTTATTATTATATTTTTGTTACTAGTAATGGCCGTGATTTTAATCGGGATTGCAACATTATGGCGGACAGATCAGATGCATTTCTGAGACCATTGGCATTTATACAGTGATCAGTGCTATAAAAATGCACTGATTACTGTGTAAATGTCACTGGCATGGCAGGGGCTAACAGTAGAGGGCAATCAAGGGATTAACTGTGTTACCTAGGGAGTGATTTTAACTGTGGGGAGATGGGACTGCCTGGGAGAAGAGAGCGATTCATTGTTCATACTTAGTATGAACAACAGATCGCTCTCCTCACCCCTGACAGCACGGAGATCTGTCTGTCTACATTGACAGATCTCCATTCTGTCTCTGTGTGGAGCGATCGCAGGTGCCCGGCTGGCATCGCGACCGCTGGGCACGTGCATCGAATCCGGCGGTGCGCACACCCCCTAGTGGTCAAAAGGCGTACCGACGTACAGCTACGATGGTTTGCCCAGGGAAGCCAACCTGCCGCAGAATAACTTTATTTTAACAGCACCTTAGATCTGATTTGCTTCAAAAAGGGTAATTTTTCATTTTTAGACTTGAGGCAATTTTGTGGTATGATTCATTTAATGGCTGTCCTAGGTTTCTGACGGTTGAATTAGACTTATTTATGGAGTGACAGAAGATTTGCTCTTGTTTAAATACAAAATCCTCCTCCTTGTAATTCTCCCATAGCTCTGTTATTGTTGTTCTTTCTGTTCACTTGATGGATAGTATCCAAGGGTTTCTACAGCACTTCTCTACTGGCTATATTTCTTGGCAGGAATTAGAGGGAAGATAACAGAAAAGGAAACCTATTTTGATCTGTAATTTTATTTGCATTAAGTGAATTGTTTTGGTCTTACTTTCAGTGTTATACTGTTGTAAAATGTTTTTACAAATATAAACTTAATACCCAGAAATACCAACATAGGTGTCCGTTTATGAAGCAGTAAAAAAATATTCACTGCTGAATTCTCTGGCACTCAGAGAGGAGATCATTCACCTCTGAGTGCCAGTTTATGAAGCAGAATGAAGATTGCTTCTCCTTTGGAGGAGTGAAGCAATCTACAAAAGCTTCAAACAGTGGAGAACGCCACCCAGAGCTCCATCAGTACCAGTCAGACGTAGGGTCCACTACCTTAGTGATACACTCCTGATCCCAACGTGGTGCATCTGTCACCTGGTTTCAGGTGACCTGACACCTGCTGAGGAACAAGGGCCCCCAGATGTTTGCCTCCCCCTCCCATTTAAATGAGAAAGTGGTTCATAGTACCCCTTGTTACTCAAAAGATGTGTAGAAAAAGTCCTTTGTTGAAAAAAAATGTATTATGATGTAAATCCAATAACAGTCATGTTGCCAGTGAAGTAGATCCACATCAAGCATGACGATGTTGACCCACCCGCTGTGATGACCCATCTACAGACTATGCTACCCTGCCACTACTCCCCTCGCAAATGACAGATCCATGTTGGCTTGTGTATATAAACAGCAGGAATCCTGGGTATAATTGACCAAATACGGTCATTACTATGTTCAATCAATGACATCAGTCAAGATCCCCACTGGCTTGCTAACATATAGAAATGGTGGTGCCACCGCTAAATGGCAGATAGTTTGTTTACAATCAAATTCCATATGGGGATCTGTCATTTTTCAATGGTAGTGTTACTGCTGCTAAATGACAGATCCCCAAATGCTAAATGACAGATCTGTCACTTTTAAAGTAAATTATAATGCATCTGAAGCTTCACATGCAGGTTTAAGGTTAGGTTCACATCTATGCAGTTGTGGTTGATGCATTTGTTTTCTTTCCTTAACAAACTGTGAATAGCCGGTTGTTGAGGAGAGGGCGGCACAGAAAAAAATAAGACAAAAGCAGTGTGGGTCCCCCCCCCCCATTCTATACCAGGCCCTTCGGCTCTGGTATGAATTTTAATGGGAATCCCAAAAACAAAAAAGGCATGGGATCCCCACAAAATCCATACCAGACCCTTATTTGAGCATGCCACTTGGCAGGCTAGGAAAGAGGGGGGGACGGGTGAGCACCCCCCTCCTCCTGTACCATATCAGGATACATGCCTTCAACATGGGGGGTGCTTTGGGGCAGGATTGCTCTGATAGCGATAGGATTACTGGACATCTGACCACCCTCTTATCCTGGAAAATCCCCCGCGACCACACTCAGAAACAAGTTAAGAAGTATTCTTTATTGCCTCGTATGAGGAGACAAGTTACAACAAAATGACAGATATTTGCCTACTGGTTCTGACCACTTGCCACCTGTGCAATAGGGCTGCATAGACAAAAAGTTATCCTGATAGCCTATCTGAACAGATAATTGCCCATTGATTCTGACCTCCATGATCTGTGCAATAGGGTAGCTTACATAGAGGTCAGCCTTATGAGCTCCTATTTGACTTGTCTGACTAACAATTGTAAAACTTGCACTTATATATCCTTACAAGCCTTATCTCAGCCATCTCTCCTAGATGTGATTGGTTGCTAAGATCTACGTCAATGTAACACCTGTCCTACAACCAGACAAACTCAATTATTCCCAGAATTCCTATATGTTCATTAAAAATTATTTATAACTGGTTTTGTCCAATTGAAGACGCCTGTATAGAGACAGTCTGGCACCCAGCTGTGTTAGCCACCAACTTCATGGATGACAGATTTATGACTTTCGGAGAATGAGCTTTCAATAACCCCACCTTATCTGTTATATAATTCTATATGCATGTATTTATATATATATATTGGTTCCATACTGTATGATTTATATTATTTATATACCTATATATATACATACATACATATATACATATATATACATACACATACTGTATAAGCCAATTACTTTATTCAATATTGTCTAATTATTAATATAGCTTATTCAATGTATTTTAACAGTTTTATTGAGGCGCAAGGCAAACTTAATTAAGTCAAACCTAATTAATGTTCTGTACATAACTTTCCCAAACCACCTGTTATGAGAGGTTTACTCTTATCTTATCTTCTGTGATTTATATTTCAACCACCATTTCTGAGAACACCTATGTACTTGTCATAAAGCAGAGGTCATTTAAAGTTCAATACTTAACAATGAACACGTTCTAAACAAGAATTATGAAATAGAAGACACAAGACAAAATGGAGTTACAGTTGATCATATACTCTATAAAAGGCTCTGCCCCCAGCACTTTGTCCCTATGTTGATTTGAATAAGAGCCTCTACCCCACAATCCTGGGAGGTGGTTGTATGTGTCTGCGGGTGGGAGCTTATCAGAATCTGGAAGCCCCCTTTAACAAGGGGGCCCCCAGATCCCACCACCCCCATGTGAAGCGGCATGGGGTACATTGTAGCCCTATTCATTCACCAAAAAAGGTGTCAAAAATAAACAAAAACACAGACACAGTTTTTGACAAATAATTTTTTTTATAAATGATTTTTTTTTAATAAAAAAAACAATGTCCCCCAAGGTAAATCCAGCATCAATTACGATGAACGCCGCTGCCCCATGCCCCAAAGCACCCCCTTTCCTGGACTGCCTGGTTGCACGCTCAAATAAGCGACTGGTATGGATTTTGGGGGGGCCACGCTGACAGCTGATGACTCATCCTGGCTATTCACAGTTTGTTAAGGAGGAAAAAAACTCAAAACCATGTAATAAAATGTTGGGTTTTCGGTGCAAGTCCATTGAAGTCTATTACACACAAAATGCAATCTGCTGCTCCACCCTTTTGGGTGGAGCGCCGCTTTAACTTGATATCTGAATGAATATAGAAAAGTTTTTGTAGAAACATGCCTAGTCATGGGTTCTTTATGACCCCCTGAAAATATTTCTAAGGGACATTGTATAACATTGTTGTTATTTTTCTCAGTTCTTTAACCGCTTCCAGACCAGCGGCGGCAGTTTTACTGCGGCAGGTTGGCTCCCCTGGGCAAAACGACATTACCTTACATTGCTTCGCCCTTTGGCCTCTAGGGGGAGCACTCGTGCTGCTGGGGGCACACGTGTGCACCCGTGGCTCACCGCCTAAGCCGATGCGAGTGCCCAGCGGGAACAACGACCGCCAGACACCTGCGATCGCTCATGACAGAGCAAGAACCAGGATTTGTGTATGTAAACACACATATCCTGATTCTCTCAGGGAGAGGAGACTGGTTGTGTGTTCATAATGGGTATGAACATCAATCTCTCTCTCCTCCTAGTTAGTCCCCTCCCCCCCACATTTAGAACACATCTAGGGAACACAGTTAACCCCTTGATCGCCCCCTAGTGTTAACCCCTTCCCTGCCAGTGACATTTATGTCACTGGTCCCAAAAATGCGTCAAAAGTGTCTGATCTGTCCGCCACAATTTCGCAGTCCCGATAAAAATCACTGTTCACTACCATGACTAGTAAAAAAAAAAAAATTATATAAATTCCATAAATCTATCCCCTATTTTGTATACCCTATAACTTTTGCACAAACCAATCAATATACGCTTATTGCGATATTTTTTACCAAAAATATGTAGAAGAATACATATCGGCCTAAACTGAAGAAAAAATGTGTTTTGTTTTCTAAAAAAAATGGGGTATTTACTAGCCAATTGTGTTTTTTTCAAAATTGTCGCTCTTCTTTTGTTTATAGCGCAAAAAAATAATAATAATAATAATAATAATAATAATGATCAAATACCACCAAAAGAAAGCTCTATTTGTGGGGAAAAAAAGGACATTAATTTTGTTCGGGTACTGCGGCGCACGACCACACAATTGTCAATTAAATCAACGCAGTGCTGAATCGCAAAAAATGGCCTGGTCATTGAGCATCCAAATTTTCCGGGGCTGAAGTGGTTACCACATCAGTCCATTGTACCTGATGTCTGCTTCTGTGATTCTCCAATCCTCCATATTATATACATTTTGTGTTACTTATTATGTATGCATTTTAGTATCATAGTTTCTCTTCAAAATCAAAATTTGCCAGGACTATGTTTTAACATATTTAATCACTATAAGTAACACTGCAGATTTATCTAACTATTAATATATTTTTTTAATGCATTTTATCATAGTGTTTGCCACTGTGCATCCTTTTTTATTGTATACATGATCAGTATTCATTCACAAACTACCTGAGTTTTAGCATTCTTCAGTTCACAGAAATTGTGCCTGAGATGACAGATCACCACAATATAATGTAAATTACTTAATAACATGTCAAGAAATTGGCATGTGTATTGGGTTGTTGGGATTTCTGACAACCTCTGAACAGTTTCCCAGACAGTTCTTAGCGATAAGCATTCTAAGCACCACTGAGAAATGTTGCATAAATATGAGTTTGCTGTAGTCAGACAATCCAGCATGAATAGTGCACACACAGAGTCTGGCAGCTGGAAAATGATGATTAAATCTGATATGTGTCAAGGGTGAAAATAAATGGCAATCTTCAATATTTTAGGTAGCAATATGTGTTTGTGTTTATGTATTCTTTAAAACTGATTTGCATGCTGTGTTAGTTGTTGCATTTTGCCATCTGATTGTGCCAGGAAGTTCTGTTGACTAAGTTTGCAGTTTTGTGTATGACTTTGTCCTGTGCAGTTCAATGTAATTAAAAAGCCAGTTTACCCCAAACTGAATAGCTGACTAGCTTTTCTGTCTTTTGAAAACCTTAATTTCCCTTTTGACTTATATCAGTGGTCTCCAAACTGCTTTCCTTTATCCGGCCCTTGAGGTAATATTCCTGCCACTGACACCAACAATAGGGCATAATTCCTGCCACTGACATTAACAATGAGGCACTATTCCTTCCACTGACACCAACGATGTGGCATGATTCAGTCCATTGACAACAAAAATAGGGCACTATTCCTCTTACTAATACCAACTATTTCCTCCCCTAAAACCAAAGATCAGGCATTGTGTATTCCCACTGGGCACAGCCCCCCCCCCCCTCCTAAAGTCTAAATGACAGCAAACTGACCCTTTCTTTAGAAAGTTTGGAGACCCCTAATCTATACCACTGGATTCTCCAATTATTGTACTTTGCAGAAAAAGATACAGGAGACCAAAATAATCCATACACATCTACTATTTAATGGCCCTGTAATCGATTTTTCATGCCTTCTTGTAGCGCCCTCCACAAGTTCTCCTATTTCCATCATTTCCATTTGTTGGCAACAAGCAGTGCATGTTATCAGTCATGTGCACTGCTCTGTGAAGCTGAGGGGTAAAGGTGATGGACTGGCTAAGCATGTCTCCAGACCTAAACCCTATTGAGCATCTGTGAAGCATCCTCAAACGGAAGGTGGAGAAACGTAAGGTCTCGAAAATCCACCAGCTCTGTGATGTCGTCACAGAGGAGTTAAAGAGGACTCCAGTGGCAACCTGTGAAGCTCTGGTGAACTCCATGCCCAGGAGGGTTAAGGTAGTGCTGGAAAATAATGGTGGCCACACAAAATATTGACACTTTGGGCCCAATTTGGACATTTTCACTTAGGAGGTGTACTCACATTTGTTGGCAGCGGTTTAGACATTATTGGCTGTGTGTTGAGTTATTCTGAGGGGACAGCAAATTTACACTGTTATACAAGCTGTGCACTCACTACTTTACATTGTAGCAAAGTGTTATTTTTTTCAGTGCTGTCACATGAAAAGATATAATAAAATATTTACAAAAATGTAAGGGGTGTACTCACTTTTGTGAGATACGGTATGTGCCCAGTTTAAATTGAATGAATCGAATTTACATCCACTTTAATGCACAGAATGCATTAAGATAAAAAAAAACTGTCTGCCTTTACAACTCCAGTAGAATACTTATCATGGAACAGTTTTTAAGACATAATCAGAAGTAAAATAAGTCTGCTTATCGGTGGATAAAACTTCTATAATTTTTTTTTTTTTTTAGATCATTAAACTAACCTTGTCACTATTTAAAGACTTCTTTGTATCACTGTAAACTATTTCCATTCATTAGAAGCTAATTAAAAAAAAAAGCAGGGGTTGAGGATATCCTTGTGAAATGGCTTATTCTTCTGTTTTAGAACATGCACATGGAACATTTTTTTAACAGTAGTTTGACATAATGATGTTAGCCGTGTAAAAAGAATGAAATAGCTAGCAAGAACAAGACATTTTCCATCTAGATGCAATAAGAATGTTACCAAAAAGTAAATGTTACAAAGAATGATTCATTACCACATAAACAACCATTATATATGTACAGCCTTTTCCATATCCAGTCAACTGTATTGTCATTCTCAATATGGAGGAAAGTCCTAAAGCCGAAGTTTAGGTAAAATAAAAGTAGGGGGACCACAATAGCGCCCCCCCCCCCACCTATGGGAATAGGAACAAATCAACAGGGCAGTTAGCAGTTTAAAAAAAAATACAGTTATTTAATTGGTCACTTACCTGTCAGCTGACATTTGATAACCACATTTAAGACTAATTATTTTGATTATATTTAATTTATTTAAAGATTAATAATATTGAGTTTTGTCTCTAGTCCTATGTATTTTTAGTCCTACGGCTTTATTGACCTCACTTACCTGTAAAGAAGCATGTTTTATGTCATGCAGGTAGCTGGATCCTGTGGACATTTTTACTGCAGTACACAGGGGATTAATAGTTTCAGGTCTCTAGGCCGATTTCAAAAGACAAACTTCCTGTCCGGGACACGCCCCTTCCTCCCCTTTCATTCATCAACAAAACGACTTTCATTGCTTTCACTGCCTGTAACATGATTTATGAATGGGTGAGAGAATATCATCACTCATCAGGCTTTGCCCCATTTACAGGTCATGTGAAAACATTGAAGGAGGAGCAAGTCCCTATTGGGAACTTTTAATATTGAATTCACCCCAGCTTGTAAAACATCTGATCAAACTGACCTCAGTTTGGGGAGATGCTTTGGAGGCCAGAGGAGAGAGCTGGGGTCTAAAAGACACCAGCTCTCGCTATAAAGAGGACCTGTGATGTTGTTCATCCTTTGTGGTAAAAATAAAGTTGATAAAAAAAATGTAAAAAAGTTACATTAAAAAAAACAATACATCAAAATAAATACTTTTCTTTTTAGTTGCATGTTTTTAGTTGCATGTCCCCCTCAGATCTACAGCAACTGCACTTGAAAGCTTAGTGCAAAGTGGATTTACCTTTCGTAAATAACCCCCATTGTATCTCTCTCCTTGCATGTAACCATGCGGACACAAATGCTGTAGTAGGGGGTGGTGCCATAAATTTGGCCTAGGGAGACAAGAAGTTGCCTCACAACTTAGAAGCCCTGTGAAAAGCATTAATAATCTGGCTATAGAAAAAGAAAGACAAGAAAAGCCCCTCTAAGTTATCTAAGTTATCTGGTTTAATTGTAATAACAGGTGCAGGTATCCAACACTTACATTTAAAATAGCAGGAAC
Organism: Rana temporaria; assembly: GCF_905171775.1. Classification (NCBI taxonomy): domain Eukaryota; kingdom Metazoa; phylum Chordata; class Amphibia; order Anura; family Ranidae; genus Rana; species Rana temporaria. The sequence continues at coordinate 228,188,331 of NC_053492.1, forward strand.
AAGGATAGAAGTGATGAAACGCGTTGTGTACCTTTGTGAACCCTGTCAGCCACCGTCCCTCTGACGTCACCACCCAGCAGACGAGCGGCTTGTCTAACAGCGCTCTCATACGACTGCAGACTCGGCTCCCCGGCTTCAGAGCGGAGATTTTCACAGATTGCAGGCACAGCCTGGCTCCATCTGATTACCATCACTTCTATCCTTGTTCCTGCTATTTTAAATGTAAGTGTTGGATACCTGCACCTGTTATTACAATTAAACCAGATAACTTAGAGGCGCTTTTCCTGTCTTTCTTTTTCTATGTATGCTCGAGTTGACATCACTCTTGGAGAGCAGCCCTTGGTTACCTGTTGATATCTGCCAAGTGAATACATCTTATCGGCATGGACTCTTGTACTCACTTTTATGAACTTTAATATTCAATACTATTTCATGAAATGCTGCTGTCATTACACCCTTGCATTTACTTCTCATGTTGATTATCCTCAATGAACACCCTGAGCGCTGTAATCTTGTGTTATAATAATCTGGCTATATGTGACTTTAAAAAAAATTAGGAAGTCAAGAGGATTCTCTGACATACTTCAATGTTGGAGTTGCTCCTAAAGCCTAAACACAGTTTGATTACAACTTTATAAATATTTCATATTCAGAAAAATGTCATATAATGCCATGATGGACTGAAATTTAATGTCAAAATTCAACTATAGTTAATGCAAAATTATACTTATGAAAGGTTATTCAATTCTGTGTCTTTGTCCTTAAAGGACCTAAATGTGCTAAAAATGGTCAACTTGCGCCACCAAGTGTCAGTTGGCTAAACGTTTCAGCTAATTTGGAAATAAAATAAAAAAACAATGTAAAACCAAGATAAACAAGGTAATGTTTAAAACCTCTTTAGCATAGTTTAGGAGTAACACAAAACACAGGACCATTTTAGTTATTTCCTGATTTTAAAAGGAAGGATGTGTTGTGGATCTTAAATCTTATTTGCTTTGGAAAGAAGAATTTTAGGTTTACATGTTGCAAGTTACATCCATCTCACCATTAACAATAAAAATTGATAAAAAAGTATGAGACAAAAATAAATTCTGGAATTGTCATTTAGGCAGGATACACTAAATGAAGGCTGAGGTCACTGTTATTGTACGAAGTGATAGATCTTCCATGCTGCATGCAGAGAACCAAATCAGATAAAAGACTTCTATTTTTGTCTTTTAATATCCTTGAATGTCTAACATATTGATTGTATAATAAATGTAATTGAATGATTCTGCTCTTTCGTTTTCCACTGAATTTTTCTCTGAATTCTAATTAATACCTTTTTTTTTTACTGAATTCCCATTAATACCTTCATCATCATCAACACCTCGTAAAATTTATTTACAAAAATTAGCAAAAATTTTATTTTTTTTCTAAATATTAAGGAGACTTGTATTCTCAATATCTAAAGTGTTCAAGTTCTGTGTCGGGTTGCTTAGAAGTTTAGTTAATTGGCCGAGCAACAGCAGTGTTATTCTATAATTGAAGCCTGTTAAGTACATTGGTAAAACTAGTGTATAGTAATTAAAATGCCAAAAACATGATCTTTTGAGGCATTGCCAGCACAAAGTTCCTTATCAGCACATAGTGATTGTGGATCAATTTTTAAGTATCCATTCATTATTTTGATCAATGTGAAAAATGTCACTTTCGTGATGTACACGCTGGTGATTGACCGATTTTCAGTGATTTGTATCCATACCTTGCATTTATATTTAGATGGTCTGGCAGGCATTATCTGTCACATCAGTGAGTTATTGAAGATGTTTGCTTTGCTTATTCACACAGATCACAACAATGTATAATACGATGAAATGAGTTAAGAGTGATACTAACTGCTCATTATACAGGAAGCTCAATCAAGCATAACATAGGATGATGTATGTCCCTTTTCATTGCCCCGTGACCTGATTGTATGATTTTACCTTACAGTCCATCTCATACATTTCATTTATCTGTTCTGAGATGGAAAGCTCTAGCTGGTGGTAATATTACATTTGAACTGAACTCCAGACAGATAAATAGAGAAATTGTCGCCGATGTATCTTTTATATACGCCGCGTAAGTGCACAGATGCACCGTCGTATCTATGCGCCTGATTCCCAATGCACTGCGGGGAGGGAGAGACAGAGGAGCTGAGGGGGGCGGTGGTCCACTGTCACTGAAGCCGGCCCACTGAGCCATTGGCCCACCGGGAAACTCCCTGTAGTCCCAATGGCCAGTCCATCCCTGGCTTCATTCGACCGATGTAAGTTTCCTACGCCGTCGGAGCCTGCATCGGGCGCATATTTACGCTGGCCGCAAGGGGCGCTTCCATTGATTTACGCGTCGAATATGCAAATGACCGAGATACGCCGATTCACGAACGTACTTGCTCCCGTCGCAGTAGTATACGCCGTTTACGTAAGGCGTACGTCCGGCGTAAAGTTATTCCACCTATAGGAGGCGCATTCCATGCAAAGGTATGAACGTCGGAACAGCCGTCGTATTTTACGTCGTTTACGTAAGTCGTACGTGAATGGGGCTGGGCGTAGGTTACGTTCATGTCGTAGGCATTGAGCCGTCGTATCTTTGGGAGTAAATTAAATTCAACGTGATTCTGAGCATGCGCGCGCATGCGCCGTTCGTTCGGCCCATCATTTGCATGGGGTCAAGCTTAATTTTAATGGATCACACCCACTTCCTTCCTACTTTGAATTAGGCGGGCTTACGACGGACATTTTACGTTACGCCGGCGCAACGTTGGGAGCGAGTGCTTTGTGAATACTGTTCTTGCCTCTCAATGTTACGTCGGCGTAGCGCATATGAGATGCGCTACGCAATGCGCTACGCCTGCACAAATATACGCCGCTCTACGTGAATCCGGGCCATTAACTACATCCCTATTGGGGCAATTTAAAATTGTTATGCTTAAATCTTATTTTTGTTTTGCTATAAATTAATATAAGTTACTGTAAACCTCCCCCCCCTCCCCCAATAAGTATATACTTTCAAAAGAAGAACAAATTGTGATATTACAATATTTTATGTTGCACGATATTTGCACAGCTATATATCAAACAAATGGTTTCAAGAAAAAATACACTAAAATGAATTTCAGAGCATTCAAACACAATATTATACCCAATGCTTGGCAAAATATAAAAGATGGGGTTATGTTGAGTAAATAGATACCAAACAAAACTGTGCACAACTGAGAAATCACAAAATTCACAAAATTCTCCATAAGTAACACTTTAAAAGCCTTTGCAGATTATCAATTTAGAGTTAACTATGAATTATAGCTCTAGGATTATTGTCCTCCCTCAGACAGTCGTCATGATACCTCAAATGTGTTGCCCAAAAGATGTTTAGGTACACATGCTCGCCCTATTCTGCCCATTGATATGGGATTTGTACTGGGGTCATGGGGTAAGTTAATAAACCTTCACCGGATACTTTTTTAGGTATACCTGTTCAATGGCTTGATAACACAAACTGCTAATCAGCCAATCACAATGCATTTAGGCATCTAGATGTGATGAAGACGACTTGCTGAAGTTCAAACCGAGCATCAGAATGGGGAAGAAAGGGGATTCAAGTGACTTTGAACGTGGCCGGCCTGAGTACTTCAAAAACTGCTGATCTACTGGGATTTTCACGCAGAACCTCTAGGGTTTACAGAGAATGGTCTAAAAAAGAGAAAATATCCAGTGAGCAACAGTCATGTGGATAAAAATGCCTTGTTGATGTCAGAGGTCAGAGGAGAATGGGCAGACTGGTTTGAGATGATAGAAAGGCAACAGTAACTCACATAACTACTCATTACAACCAGGGTATGCAGAATACCATCTCTGACCTGAACACATCGAACCTTGAAGCAGAAGGGCTACAGAAGCAGAAGACCACACCAGTTGCCACTCTTGTCAGCTAAAAGCAATAAACTGAGGCTACAATTCGCACAAGCTCAACAAAACTGAACAATAGAAGATTGGAGAAATGTTGCTTGGTCTGATGAGTCTTGATTTTAGCTGCAAAATTCAGATGGTAGGGTCAGAATTTGGCGTAAACAACATGAAAGCACAAATCCATCCTGCCTTGTATCAATGGTTCAGGCTGATGGTGGTGGTGTAATAGTGTGGGGGGATATTTTATTTTCACACTTTGGGCCCCTTAGTACCAATTGAGCATCATTTAAACTAGGGTTGCACCGATACTGATACTGGTATAGTATCAGTACTCTTTCGATGCCTTCTGGTTCGGTTCTTTCAGCTATCAGCGAGATTTCCCAGCTAACAGCTGAAATGTAAAGAAAAGAATGCAGGCAATTATTGGTTGTTAAGGAGCAAGGCCACCGCATCCTTAACAACCAATGACATTTCAACAGTTTGAGTGTTCGTGAGAGTCAGGGTTTGCAGCAACAATGTCCTCTTAAACGCCCCCAGGATTCGACTGGCAGGAACTGAATAAGACCCTGTGGAAGGTGACCGAGAGATACCAGAACCCGAGTCCCGTGGGCTCCGGAGGTTACAGCTCAGTGTGGTGAGTGGAAAGTATATGCGGGCGGTGCACAGCCCTGCTGCAGATGGAGCTGGCTGCATGTATGGGTTGGGTGTCCAGCAGTGGGGGTCATTGCTCTCCGTGCATGTCCTTCTTACCCAACTGCCTGCAACCTACGTGTCCTGAGACAGCACTGTATTACCTGCACTCTTCAGGAGGAACTTCCATCTCTACCTGTCATTGCAGCTGAGCGAGTCCTGCAGGCTCTGTACACACAAACTTTCCCATAGAAAAGTGCTGGGCTGTCTGCACACGGGCAAGAGGCATTGAACAATCACAGGTTGTACAATCAAAACACACTTCTAGGGGCTTTCTGGAGCAGCCGATCAAATCTGATGCCAGCCTTTTATTGTCCCTGACAGATAGGGGCTGTCACCTGCAGACTTTTACTGAAGGGTTTCCTTTCACTTTGGGCTATGAAGTGCCCTGCAGAAGTCCACACATACCCATGGCTAGTTCTCCTTTTTTTTTCAAAAATGTATATATATATATTTTTTTGTTTTGTTTTGTTTACACAATTAGAGCTTTCTTTGGTGGTATTTAATCACCACTTGGTTTTTAGGGTAAAATGTATTCTGCTACATGTCGCTGGTACAAAAAAATACCAATAGGTGTATATTGATGATAGGTATCGGTAATTGTTATCGTTGCTCGTTCTCAGTGTTAAAAAGATGGTATCGGTGCATTCCTAATTTAAACACCATGGCCTACCTGAATATTAACCATGTTCATCCCTTTATGACTACAGTGTAACCACCTGCTGATTGCTACTTCTAGCTGGATAATACACCATGTCACAAAGCTCAAATCATCTCAAACTGGTTACTTGAACATGACAATGAGATCACTGTACTACAATGGCCTCCACAGTCACCAGATCTCAGTCCAATAGAGCACCTTTGGGATGTGGTGGAAACTGGAGATTCGCATCATGGATGTTCAGCCAACAAATATAGAGCAACTGTTGGTGCTAGCATGTCAATATGGACCGAAATCTCTGAGGAATGTTTCCAACACCTTGTAAAATCTATGCCACGAAGAATTAAGGCAGTTCCTAAGGCAAAAGGGGGGTCCAACTTGGTACCAGCAAGGAGCACCTAATAAAGTGGCCGGTGAGTGTATGTAATATATATATATATATATATATATATATTGTGACGGTATGCGAGGTGCGATACATGATCATAGGTACATTTCACCTCGCATACGTTCTATTATGAGAGTCTGAACCGGAATCCGGTCCGGGTTTTACAGCCTCTGGGCCTGGCTAGGGTTCCGGTCCGGATGTTTGTGTCCACTGGAGTCCACAATCAGCTGGACTTTAAAAGACCAGGAAGAGAGCACAACAGGGCTCTGACTTTGAGACTCAGAAAGGGACCTGAGTGAAGGGAGCGCTGAATGTTGGACTAAAGAAAGGTTTGCTTTACTGCATGTTTTGTGGGTGACGGGGGCCAGCCCTGCACTCTATAGAGAGGAGACTATTTGTTTAGTTAGCGCCGGACGGCAAGGATTTAATTTATTGTTTTCTTTATTTTTTTTAACCTGCAAACCTTTTCATAAAACCTGGCATCCGCCAGACTTAAAAAGAAAGTGCCTGCTTGCGGACTGTCATTCAGAAAAGGTGATCCTCACGAGCTAATCTCCCACAATATATATATATATATATATATATATATATATATATATATATATATATATATATATACAGTGGAACCTCGGATTGTGAGTAATGCGGTTAACGAGCATTTCGCAATACGAGTACTGTATTTAAAAAAAATCCTAACTCGGTTTGTGAGTGTTGTCTCGCAAAACGAGCAGGATTCAGGTCAAAGCGGTGTGCAGTACCACGTTTGGCCTGAGATGGGGGGCCCCCAAACTGAGCGTAGCCGTAAGGCAGCAAACGCAGCTGATCGGCGCTGTTCGGTAATGCTCGGAAAGACTCGGAAATACTCAGTTCCCAAGCCATTTTGAGGTCTACTGATGTCAGCCGAGGTGTCCTCTGGCCTTTCGGGCCTTTTTCGGCCCCCCCCCCCAGGGAACCCCCCCCCACCTCTGGCCGCATGCAGTATTGCATGACATTGACTTCAATGGCAAAACTTGCTTTGAGATGGGAGCACTTTGGATTACGAGCATTCTCCTGGAACAGGTTATGCTCGTAATCCGGGGTTCCACTGTATACACTATATTGCCAAAACTATTGGAACACCTGCCTTTACACGCACATGAACTTTAATGGCATCCCAGTCTTAGTCCGTAAGGTTCAGTATTGTGTTGGGCCACCCTTTGCAGCTATAACAGCATAGAGTGTGTCAATGAGAATGTTTGACCATTCTTCCAGAAGTGCTTTTGTGAGGTCAGGCACTGATGTGGATGAAGAAACCTGGCTTTCAGTCTCTACTCTAATTTATCCCAAAAGTGTTCTATTGGGTTGAGGTCAGGACTCTGTGCAGGCCAGCCAAGTTCCTCCACCACAAACTTGCGTTGTGCACTGGTCCAAATCATTTGGTGGAGGGGGGATTATGGTGTGGGGTTGTTTTTCAGGGGTTGGGTTGGCCCCTTAGTTCCAGTGAAGGGAACTCTTAAGGCGTCAGCATACCAAGACATTTTGGAAAATGTCATGCTCCCAACTTTATTGGAAAAGTTTGGGGATGACCCCTTCCTGTTCCAACATGACTGCGCACCAGTGCACAAAGAAAGGTCCATAAAGACATGGATGAGCGAATTTGGGGTGGGGGAACTTGACCCTTTTTTTTAAACAGTGAGATACAGGTACGTGATTTTGCGTGAAGTGGTTAAAGCTGAACTCCAGGCAAATATTATAAAAGCACAAACTACTGTAGACCTCCAGCTGTTTTCCACTGTGATTGTAAGCAGCAGAAGTCTGTCAGCAAATCTAAGCCAATAATTCTTGCCCACGACCTGCTGATCGGCTGTGTGCAATCACAGCCTAGAGCTCTTGTGTGGGTAAACAACACAGAGCTCTGTAGGAAGGGAACAATCTGTCTGTTTCTCATCACTCATCATCGCCTGACCAATCACAGTGTGCAGTGCCACTCGCGCATGCGCAGTGAGTGCCCGGCCGTGAAGCCGAAAGCTGTCACAGCCGGGTGCCTACACTAAGAATGAAGACGCCGGCTGGAGAGGGGGGAGAGGAGCGGAGCTCCGGCCGGCACGTTACTGGACTGTGGAGCAGGTGAGTGTGTCTGTTTATTAAAAGCCAGCAGCTACACTTTTTGTAGCTGCTGACTTTTAATAAACATAAAAAAAGCCTGGAACACCCCTTTAAGCCCTTCCCAGCCATTGTCATTAGTACAGTGACAGTGTATAGTATATTCACTGATCACAGTATTTATATCACAGGTGATGTCAGTGTCAGTTCCCCAGCATCAGTTACTTCCAGACTGACCATCACAGTATCGCAGTCCCATTATAATTCAATGTTTGCCGCCATTATTAACCACTTGCCCACCAGGTAAATTCTGGCACTTCTCTCCTTCATGTGAAAATCACAATTTTTTTGCTAGAAAATTAATCAGAACCCCCAAACATTATATATTTTTTTTTAGCAGACATCCTAGGGAATAAAATGGCAGTCATTGCAATACTTTTTGTCACACCGTATTTGCGCAGCGGTCTTACAAGCGCACTTTTTTTGGATAAAAATCACTTTTTTGAATTAAAAAATAAGACAACAATACATTTTGCCCAATTTTTTTATATATTGTGAAAGATAATGTTACGCCGAGTAAAATGATACCCAACATGTCACGCTTAAAAATTGCGCCCGCTCGTGGCATGGCGTCAAACTTTTACCCTTAAAAATCTCGATAGGCGACGTTTAACCACTTGCCGTCGCCGCACCGTCATAATACGTCCACAAGGTGGCTCTCCTAGGCGAGATCACGTATTATGACGTCCTACCTTTTAGCCGCCACTAGGGGGCGCACGCGCGCCGCCGGAGGCGCGCGCGCGCGCCCCCCGCTCGCCCCCGACTCCCGTGCGTGTGCCCGGCGGGCGCGATCGCCGCCGGGCACACGCGATCGCTCGGTACAGAGCGGGGAACGGGAGCTGTGTGTGTAAACACACAGCTCTCGTTCCTGTCAGCAGGGGAAATGCTTTTCTTCGGTTCATACAATGTATGAACCGAGGATCAGTGTTTCCCCTAGTGAGGCCACCCCCCCCCCCCACAGTAAGAACACACCCAGGCATACTTAACCCCTTCCCCGCCCCCTAGTGTTAACCCCTTCACTGCCAGTGGCATTTTTATAGTAATCTAATGCATTTTTATAGCACTGATCGCTATAAAAATGCCAATGGTCCCAAAAATGTGTCAAAAATGTCCGAAGTGTCCGCCATAATGTCGCAATACCGAAAAAAAAATCGCTGATCGCCGCCATTACTAGTAAAAAAAATATTAATAAAAATGCCATAAAAATACCCCCTATTTTGTAAACGCTATAACTTTTGCGCAAACCAATCAATAAACGCTTATTGCGATTTTTTTTTACGAAAAATATGTAGAAGAATACGTATCGGCCTAAACTGAGGAAAAAAAAATGTTTTTTTATATATTTTTGGGGGATATTTATTACAGCAAAAAGTAAAAAATATTCATTTTTTTCAAAATTGTCGTTCTATTTTTGTTTATAGCGCAAAAAATAAAAAACGCAGAGGTGATCAAATACCACCAAAAGAAAGCTCTATTTGTGGGAAAAAAAGGACGCCAATTTTGTTTGGGAGCCACGTCGCACGACCGCGCAATTGTCTGTTAAAGCGACGCAGTCCCGAATCGCAAAAAGTACTCTGGTCTTTGGGCAGCAATATGGTCCGGGGGGTAAGTGGTTAAAAAATTCTACAGGTTGCATTTTTTGAGTTGCAGAGTAGGTCTAGGGCTAGAATTATTGCTCTCACTCTAACGATCGCGGCGATACCTCACTTGTGTGGTTTGAATACCGTTTTCATATGCGGGCGCTACTCGCGTATGCGTTTGCTTCTGCGCGCGAGCTCGTCGGGACGGGGCGCTTTAAAAAAATTTTTTTTGGTTTTCTTATTTATTTTTATTTAGTTTTATCATTTTTTACACTGAAAAAAAAAAAAAAAAAAATTGATCACTTTTATTCCTATTACAAGGAATGTAAACATCCCTTGTAATAGAAAAAAGCATGACAGGTCCTCTTAAATATGAGATCTGGGGTCAAAAAGACCTCAGATCTCATAATTAGACTTAAATGCAAAAAAAAAAAATTAAAAAAAAAAAATGTCATTTTTTCAAATGACAAAAAAAAAAATGTTTCTTTAAGAGGCTGGGCGGGACTGACGTTTTGACGTCACTTCCGCCCAGCAGAGCTAGGAGGACGGGTGAAGGAGATTTCTCCTTCAGTCCCGTCCCCGCTCAGCTGCCGGACACATCGGATCCCCTCCGCCGCTACCGACGGCTCCGGTAAGCGGCGGAGGGCGCGGGAGAGCGGCGGGAGGGGGGGGGGCCCCTCTCCCGCCACCGATAACGGCGATCTCGCGGCGAATCCGCCGCGGAGACCGCCGTTATCGTGTACACCACCGCCCCCTGAAAAGATGAATATCTCGGTTGTGGCAGCAGCTGCTGCCGTTATCGAGATATTCAACTTTAAAAAGGAGGACGTCTTTTTGACATGGGGCGGTGGTCAAGAGGTTAATGTAAAAAAAAATGTCAGTATATATATCATAGTTTGTAGGCACTGTTGGGTAGATTCACACACATTGGCCTAAAATTAGGACGGCCTAGCCTAGTCTTTTTAGGCTACACCGCCGTAAATTATTTAGGCTATTAGTGATTCTCAAACCACTTACCTTTAAATTTTCGGCGGCGTAGCCTAAAACGAGCGGGCGTAAGCGCGCCTAATTCAAATGACTGGGAGGGGGGCGTGTAGTATGGAAATGAGGCTTGACCTCACATTTTTTGACGTTTTTTTACACTGCGCATTGCGCCGGGCGACTACATTTCCCAGTGCGCATTGCGGCTAAGTAGGCCGTACGGGCCTATTGATTTCGATTCGTACGTAAACGACGTAAATCCCGATTCGCGGACGACTTGCGCAAACAACATAAAAAATTCGAACCTCGCGGCGGGAGCGGCGGCCATACTTAACATTGTTATTCCACCTCATAGGTGGAATAACTTTAGGCGGCCTATCGCGTACGGAAACGATGTTAATCGACTGCGGCGGGCTCGCGTTCGTTCGGAAATCGTCGTAAATTCTCATTTACATAATCTAGGCCGGCCGCAATGTAAGCGCCACCTAGCGGTAAGCCAAAACATTGCAATCTAAAATAGGACAGCGCAAGCCGTCCTATCTTAGATATGTTTAAGTGTATCTCTGTTAGAGAATATACTTAAACATAGGTCGGCTTAGATTCAGAGTTAGGTCAGCTTATCTGTAGATAAGCCGGCCTAACTCTTTGTGAATCTACCTATGTAACTTTTACGCAAACCAATCAATAAACACTTACTGGGATTTTTTTTTATCAAAAGCATGTAGCAGAATACATTTTGGGAAACATTTATGAAGACATTTTTTTTTTGTTTTTTTGTTTTTTTATTATTGGATATGTTTTAAAGCAGAAAGTAAAAAATGACAGTCTTTTCTTGTTTATATTGCAAAAAAAAATATGTAAACCCAGTGATAAAATACCACCAAAAGAAGGCTTTATATGTATAAAAAAATATTTTGTTTGGGTACAGCTTTGCACAATCGCAAGTTAAAGTAGAGCAGTGCTAAATAGCAGAATTTGGCCTAGTCATAAGGGGGTAAAATCTTCCAGACATGAAGTGGTTAATATACTACTAAGAGATTTTAAAGGCAAGCAGTGTAAGTACTGGAATTTGACCTGGTACCAGACTCTTGAAATCATTGTATAGGCTGTGCAGCAGAGTTTAGAGATGGGAGAAAGAAGCAGTTCAAGGATCCAGTTAGATGTGTTCTAGTGCAAGGACCATGCTGATAGAAGCAAATCAACTTAGAGATGAGCTCATCAGTCTGCTGCTTCTCATTTTACTGGAGGAGAGGACTGAATCTGTAAGAATATGTGCAACTGCAACAGAGAAAGATAAGACCCCCTCCCCCGCTAGACTGGGTCCCGCTGTGTGGCAGAGATGTGTAAATATGTGGACTGGATAGACAGATATACAAAAAAAAAAACTCTCATACATGTAATTCACATATGCATTTAGCTGTTTGCCTAGGGTTCAGTTAATGCATCTAAAACTTTTTATATGTATTTTTATTATTTCATGGTGTATGGAAGGCTTAGAGATTCTGGTGACTGAGATTATTGGTGACTGCGTACCTATTGGGGAGATTTCCTTTCAATTCCTGTCTAAAGTCAGAAGAAATGAAAAAAAAAAGACACAAACAAAAACACAAACACATGTTTAGTAGAGCGAGGAAAAGGTAGAAATCCTGCCAATCCTTTAATTGTCTGTTTCTTCCCTTCTTGCTGATCACTTAATTTCTTGTTCAGTTGTAATGGGGACAGGAAGCAAGGAAGACGCTGCTTACTGGAGTCACAGACAGAAATAAAACCGGCAGAAATGTTAACTCTTCCCATACTCTATCCAAAATGAAAGGAAAACATTTGAGATGTAGTTATACTTTAAAAAATGTTAAATGTAGTTTTAAGTATTAGTTATCATAAACAGTTACAGCATACTTAGGGGCAGATTCACATACAATTGCATGGGTGCAGCGTATGTGAGATACGCTACGCCGCTGTAACTTACTTTTGGAAGCTTTGAATCCCGAAAGAATTTGCGCCGTAAGTTACGGCGGCGTAGTGTATATCTCGCGGCGTAACGGTGCCTAATTTAAATCGGCGAGTAGGGGGCGTGTTTCATTTAAATGAAGCGCGTCCCCGCGCCGAACAAACTGCGCATGCGCCGTCCCTAAATTTCCCGCCGTGCATTGCACTAAATGACGTCGCAAGGACGTCATTGTTTTGACGTGGACGTAAATTACGACCAGCCCCATTCACGGACGACTTACGCAAACAAAAAAAAATATTTTCAAATTCGACGTGGGAACGACGGCCATACTTAACATTGCGTACGCCACCAAATAGCAGCTTTAACTATATGCCGGAAAAAGCCGAACGGAAACAACGTAAAAGAATGCGACGGCCGCTCGTACGTTCGTGGATCATCGGAAATAGCTAATTTGCATACTCTACGCGGATTACGACGAGAACGCCACCCAGCGGACGCCGAAGAATTGCATCTAAGATCCGAAGGCGTACGAGGAGGTACGCCTGTCGGATCTAACCCAGATGCCGTCGTATCTTGTTTTGAGGATTCAAAACAAAGATACAACGCGGGAAATTTGAAAGTACGCCGGCGTATCACTAGATACGCCGGCGTACTCTCTTTGTGGATCTGCCCCTTTATGTTTAGCAAAGGCAATCTACAAACAGATATGTATAGAAAAATTCAGGCTTTTTATAACTTTGCATACCTTTTTATTTTACTTGAAAATTATTCTTATGGCGGCTATTTTTTACTAAGGGCAGATGAATCCATCATTCTTTATTTCCTGGATTTATGCGTAAAACATTGTGACTGAAAGATGTGACAGGAACTTCCTCAGATACAGCTATAAGGCCAGGGTGATATCACCAGCGCCTTACAAAACAGGAAGTGGGAAAAAAGTACTGTATTTATTGGCGTATAACACTCACGTTTTTACCCTGAAAATAGAGGGTAAACTGTGCCTGCGTGTTATACGCAGGGGGCTGTGGAAAGTTTTTTCCTGAAAATTCCCTCTTAAAGTTAGAGTGCGTGTTATACGCCTGTGCGTGTTATACGCCGATAATTATGGTAATTGTAACTAAAAGCAAAAAAAGTTTATCTAAATAATAAATATAGGATGATTTACTATCAGCATGCAGAGCTGAATGCTGGTGTGATATTTAGTGAAAGGGTGGAAAGGGCCACTTTCTTAACCACTTGACCACTGGGCACGTAAACCCACTTAATAACCAGACCAATTTTCAGCTGTCGGTGCTCTCACAATTTGAATGACAATTACTCAGTCATACAACACTGTACCCAAATTAAATTTTCGTCCTTTTTTTCACACAAATAGAGCTTTCTTTTGTTGGTATTTAATCACCGTTGGGTTTTTTATTTTTTGCGCTATAAGAGAAAAAAGACTGAAAATTCTGTAAAAAAAAAAAAAAATTTCTTTGTTTCTGTTATAAAATTTGGCAAATTTAGTATTTTTTCTTCATTCTTTTGCATAAATGTGAAAGATGAAGTTACGCCGAGTAAATAGATACCCAACATGTCACCCTTCAAAATTGCACACGCTCGTGGAATGGCGCCAAACTTCGCTACTTAAAAATCCCCATAGACGACGTTGCAGGGTATTGTGGGGTATTGTGGAGTATTGTGGGGTATTGCGGAGTATTGTGGGGTATTGCGGAGTATTGTGGGGTATTGCGGAGTATTGTGGGGTATTGCAGGGTATTGCGGGGTATTGCGGGGTATTGCGGAGTATTGCGGGGTATTGCGGAGTATTGCGGAGTATTGCGGGGTATTGCGGGGTATTGCGGGGCATTGCGGAGTATTGCGGGGTATTGCAGAGTATGGGGGCATTGCAGAGTATTTTGGGGTATTGCAGAGTATGGGGGCATTGCAGAGTATGGGGGCATTGCAGAGTATGGGGGTATTGCAGAGTATGGGGGCATTGCAGAGTATTGCACAGGGAGGGATGGATGGCTGGATCTGTGACTGCATGTGTCACAGATCCGGCCCGCAGCTGCAGCAGCAGCTGCTGCTGCTTCCGCTCTCTCCCCTCTCCTCTCTCACACTGTACTGTTCGGTACAGAGAGGAGAGGGAGGAACCGGCGTCATCACATGACGCCGGTTTGTTTACTAGTGATCGCTCCGTCATTGGACGGAGCGATCACGTGGTAAACCGCTGCTATCATCGGCGATTTACCGTGATCGTGATCAGCCGGGTCCGGAGGACCCGGCGGTCACGGAGACTCCCGTGTGCGCGCCCCACAGGGCGCGCGGGAGCGCGATTCTGGGAGGACGTACATTGACGCCCTCCCAGAGTTAAGCAACCGCCTTGTAGACGTATTTCGTCTATAGGGCGGTTGTTAAGTGGTTAATATTAAAGGGTCACCGTCTTAATATTAGCAGTGTAGCATGACCGCACAATTGTCATTCAAATTGCGACAGCGCTGAAAGCTGAAAATTGGCTTGGGCAGGAAGGTGCCTGGTATGGAAGTGGTTAATCCACCCAACAACAAATTAGCCAAAAAAATAAAAAAAAGCATTAAAAATGCAAAAAGCAAAACACATCAAAAGGCACTTGAAAAAAAGCATTAAAACAGATTAAAAGCAAACAGCGGGAGGAATCTCAATTTTTTTTCAGTGACCCCAGACAAATTAGAATATACAATAACTGGATGGTTGTTTTATTAAATTTGGTAGTTGGCATGCTCAGGGCTTTAAAGGGGTTGTAAAGGTTTGTTTTTTATATTCCAAATTGGTTCATTTAAGCTAGTGCATTGTTGGTTCACTTAGCTCATGGGTCTTCAAACTATGGCCCTCCAGTTGTTTAGGAACTACAATTCCCATCATGCCTAGCCATGTCTGTGAATGTCAGTGTGTTACAATGCCTCATGGGATGTGTAGTTCTACAACAGCTGGAGAGCCGTAGTTTGAGGATCCCTGACTTAGCTTTTCCTTTGATTTCCCTTCTAAATGTTTTTTTTCTTTGTCTCAATTTCTCACTTCCTGTTTCTCCTCAGTAAGCTTTCCACCATCATCCGAGATGTGGTTAGTCAGCCAGAACAGCTTACTGGACAGCTTACTGAGGAGAAACAGGAAGTGAGAAATTCAGACAAGAAAAAAAACATTTAGAAGGGATATCGAAGGAAAAAGTAAGTGAACCAGCAATGCACTAGCTTAAAGGAACCTATTTAGAAAAAAAACGAACCTTTACAACCCCTTTAAATAAAACCAGGCAGATAATGTTGATACAGTCTTGTTGTGTTCCCTTCCATCTTGGGGCCCTATAAAATAGAGTATAAGCCTAGACTGGTCTGTCTAGATTTTATTGAAATATGGATTCTTACATGTTAGCTTTTTTTTGGGGGGGGTGGATCAATTGTCTGCATCTTTGAGATATACCGAGCAGTAACATACTGTACGTACCAAGTCTTCAGTGCCATCAACTTTGGAGCAGGTTTCAACTTTATGTTAGTTTCTCTCAAGTCTCACGATCGTCATAGTTTTGCTTAAATTTACAAAGCAAAAACATTTGCTACCTATGTGTGCTTTTATTTTAAATGTATTTGTGGCATATCTGTACTTCTGTTGAACCAGCTTCTTTTTCATCTGTCTTTAAATACAAATTGTGTGTTAAGAAGGGTAGACAGGTTACTTTAAAGGTTACCCCAGCTCTAAAAATGAAGGATACTATGGGCTAGATTCACGTACCGCGGCGTATTTTTGAGCGGGCGTAGCGCATCTCATATGGGCTACGCCGACGTAACATAGAGAGGCAAGTACAGTATTCACAAAGCACTTGCTCCCTAAGTTACGGTGGCGTAGCGTAAATGGGCCGGCGTAAGCCCGCCTAATTCAAAGTTGGCAGGTAGTGGGCATGCTGTAATAAAATTAACCGTGCCCCCATGTAAATGAAGGGCCGATCGAATGGCGCATGCTCAAAATCACGTTGCATATCCTCCCTAAGATACGACGGCTCAATGCGTACGACGTGAACGTAACCTACGCCCAGCCCCATTCACGTACGACTTACGTAAACGACGTAAAATACGACACTGTTCCCGCGCCCATACCTTAACATGACTTACCCCTGCTTTAGGTGGGATAACTTTACGCCGGACGTACGCCTTACGTAAACGGCACGTTCGTGAATCGGCGTATCTAGGTCATTTACATATTCGACGCATTAATTAATGGAAGCGCCCCCAGCGGCCAGCATAAATATGCACCCAAGATACGACGGCATAGGAGACTTACGTCGGTCGGATGGAGCCAGAATTCAGGCGTATCTGGTTTCAAGAATACGGCGCATAGATACGACGGCGCATCCGTGGACTTACGCGCGTATAAGAAGATACGTCGGCGTAAGTCCTACCTGAATCTGGCCCATAGTTGGCATTTGTTGATATAGCTTGTGGGAATTTACTTCTCTGCCTATATGTAAGATTGAAAGGAGCACATTGTTCCTAGAGAGGGGAGGGAGGCCTGGTTCAGATCAGGTGAGTAGGTGACTCACTTTTTAAAGATTTGGGAGGTAAAGAAAAATAAGTACATTACCCGGTGAATAGAAAGTTTACTCAGGTTGGCCAGGAGCTCCTTCGTGGCTCTCTCTTGACTGGTCAAGCCTTCTCCCTTAATATAATTTTAATACAATAATATATTACAATCCTTTTCAAGTTTGGCAAAAATAATGTACAGGCTTGTTAAATGAATCATTGTAATATATGCAACGCTGGGTGAATATGAACATTTCATAACTAATTAGTTGAAAAGCAGAAATATAAACAAAGATGATCTTAGGATTCTGAATGTCAGCACGTTTTAAAACATCTATCACTGTAAAGTAATGAACTAAAACAAAGCATTTAATTACCATATCCAGTGTTAAAATCCAATAGCCGGTTCATTTATTAAACACCACTGCTAATTAAATGCATTTAGCAGTTTCATTTGCTATCTGAAATCCTAAGTGCGTCATATCAGATGAAAGAAAAAATGTCACATCATGTCTCTAGCAGACTGAGAAATGGGCATTATATCGACCATGGCGCATACAAATACAGTACAACAGAGGAGCAGTGCAATTAGGGTCATATTTACTATATGGTATCTATTTAATTCATTCATTTCTCCCCTCTGCTAGTTAAGAAGTAGCACTATATCATTAGAAATGTGCATCCTCTCTTTTCTGATATATATAGAGCAAAAATATACAAAAGTTGTCAGGAGGCTGTCCAGGGTTACATTTTCCGCCTATGTAAACCACATAGAGCTATCACAAATCTTTTTTAAAATTTGTCAAATGGAATTATGGAAATAGAGGTGGTGTGGGCTGCTATGGTGGCAGCTCTTTCTGTGCATACATCTGTATTGTTCACAAAGCACTTTAAGATAAACTATGTGCACAATTTAAATGTGGTTATTTCAAAGCCAAAACAGCACCTTTGATAAGGAATTAGTCTGGCTTCAAAATGTTGGATCATGTTTAATAAATGAGCATCTACAGTTAATCTTCTGGTGTGTTAGCATATTATCGTGTCCAGCATAATCCTTGGGTCATTCCGATCGACTTATATTGAGCCAGCTTTAAAAATCATAAAAAGCAAACAAAAATGCTAACCTATGTGCACATCCATAAAAGCATGCCAGAAAACAAAAGCCATATTGCGGCAGAAAACAAAAACATGCCTTATCTATTTATTACAGTTAGAATATGCTTTTTTACTTGCTGGATAAGTGCACTTTTACAGAAACAGTTATCATCATTATCTCTTGGCAACAAAAACATAAGGGTAAAGGTGTTCCTTAGATCTCAATAAACAACAGTAGGCACAATAATTGCAGTAATGGCAACAACTGCCTAATGAACATTTTCCCCTAAAAAAAAAAATGTATTCTCTACTATCTTAGGTATGCCATAGATGGTGAAAATTTCTTGACCTCATGGTTCATGGCTCATGACCTCATGGTCATAGTTTCTCAAACATGGGTTTCAGGAAAGAAATTCACACAATTCCCCCATCAACACAGACATTGTTGACAGTGGAATCTCTTCTGCAGAGCAATTGGTTGAATCCAGCTGGGGGGGGGGGGGGGGGGCAGGGGAAACTGTCCCTGCCAGGAGAAGATTTAAAGCCCAAGTTAACACCTCAAGCTCATTGTTGTGTTCCTTGAGCCATTTTTTAACCATTTTTGCAGTGTGGCAGGAGTGCATTATCCTGATGAAGAAGGCCGCTGCCATCAGAGTAAACTGTGTTCTTGAAGGGGTGTGCAAACTGTGATGCCTACTTACTGGTCTTGAATATTTGCAGCAGCAAAAACCACAACCTGGAACTCTTTTTATGTACGACTACCCTCATTTCCCTCTCGTAGGAGCCAGGAACTGCATTGCTGTCCATTTATAATGGAGAGCCTGTCTCCTGGAACACGGTTCTCTGGCAGCCAAGGCAAAGATGCCAAAGTGCAAACCCATTCCAAAATAGTATTGGGGGTGTTATGCCGCGTACACACGATCTGTCAATCCAATGAGAACGGTCTGATGGACCGTTTTCATCAGACCAAACCGATCATGTGTAGGCCCCATCGGTTATTTATCCATCGGTTAAAAAATTTGAAACTTGTTTTAAAATTAACCGATTGATACCTAACCGATAGAAAAAAAAAGATCGTTTGTAGGCACGTCCATTGGTTAAAAATCCACACATGCTCAGACTAAATTAGGGGACGGGAGCACTCGTTGTGGTAAAACTAGCATTCGTTATGGAGATAGCACATTCATCACACTGTAACAGACAGAAAAGCGCGAATCGTCTTTTACTAGCACAAAATCAGCTAAAGCAGCCCCAAGGGTGGCGCCATTGGATTTGAACTTCCCTTTTATAGTGCCGTCGTACGTGGCTTACGTGACCGCATTCTGACACGTCGTTTTTTTTAACCGATGGTGTGTAGGCACGACTGACCATCAGTCCGCTTTATCGGTTAACTGATGGAAAAATCCATCAGACCGTTGTCATCGGATTGACCGATCGTGTGTACAGGGCATTAGGCATTTACCAAATAAGTTTGGTGTCCTCTTATTTTTAAAATTTCCAAGAAAAACTACCCCAAATGTTGTTGTCATATGAGTAAAGCAGTGCCAACATCTGCCAATAACACCCCTCCTCTACCCCTCTCTACTCTAACACATGACATGCTGTTATGCTTATGCACCTGATTTTTAATAGCCTGAGAGCAGTCCCATTATGAATGCACATCTGACTTCCCTCATGGTTTATGTGCAGTGCTCCCAGCATAGGCCTTCAGCCCTCTGTACACTGTTTGTTGAACTCTTTACCAACATTCCAGTCTGGCTTTTTCAGGTATGTTCCAGATGTCTGGCATCCAAGCTCCTTTAAAGTCAAAAACCCAGCATAGTTGTCAAGTCTCCAATGGTTGGGACAGACAGCATGGAATAGAATGCAAACATTTCCAAACTGGCACAGTCAGACACTACAAGTGGGCAGGAAACGGTTGTAAAGAAGACTACTCGGATGGAACACAAAGGTTGAGAATATGCACACATGGCCAAGGGGAGTGGAGCATTCCACAAAGAGGGGAATGGCTGTGGAGCTGAGGCTTAGTTTTGTAATGTAGTCAGCAAGTGGTGAAGAGGAAGGATAGGCTCCTGTGTTAGCTGCCCCACTCTTTTTTCCCTTTCCAGCAGCACAGCACCCAAGGCAGGTGCCTCTTCTGTCTGCCTCAGCCTGACCATACATGTGCTGGACAGATAATGGAGAGATTATGTGTTCTTTATACCTGCACAGTTTCAGAACTGTGTCGCCTAACTCCTGTTAACTAATGAGAGCTTGAATCTCTCATCTGAGTTTTGTGGAGCATACAGAATTGATAGGGCAAGACAATTGGGAATGAATAATGAGAAGTTATAGTTATTCTGTTTAACCAAACTTGGCATGGAAGAAACATAGGAGCTGTACCCAGAAGAGCTGTCTTTCTGGTAAAAAAAAAAATTACTTTTGAATCCAGATGGCAAGCATATCAGCCAGGTAACAAGCATTTTCAGAAAGAGATCAGCCACAGTGACACTCATGTTTGTCTAATAACTGGTTCCTTTTAACAGAATTCCAGACATTATTCTTACTGCTATTATAATAGCTGTAAAAAAATGGTATCTTGAAAAGTATTGCTAGATTGAAAAGATTTCTGTTCTACGTAGGAAGATTAAATTCATCTGATGTTAAAGCCAGACATGAAAGGTCAGCATAGTTTGTTTCAGGTAGAATTAATTAGAATCTGTATTACAACAAAAAGTAATAAGGGAAGTAAACAAGCAGGATATTAACCTCCATAGCTATTAGAGATACAATGTAAGGAACCTAATGCCAAGGTTTAATTAAGCTTTAAACTAAAAGCAGAACTACGTTTCTTGTGCTTATACATTATGGGAGATCATACTTTGTAGAATATTTGCAGGCTTAATGTCAATATAGTGGTTAACAGTGCAGAAGCAATTATTACTAGTACAACCCAAATTCCAAAAACGTTGGGACGCTGTATACAATTTACATAAAAAGAGAATATAATGATTTACAAATCTCATGAACACAAATTGATGGCAGCAACACATCTCAAAAAAGTTGGGCCAATACAACAAAAAGCTGACACAGTAAGTGGTACTAACAAGAAGAGCTGGAAGAACATGTTGCAACTAATTAGTTTAATTTGCAACTGGTCAGTAACATGACATTCTTTTTGGCAGCCATGAGCACCGAATCCCTGGGACTAAAGAGATGAGGGACCTTCTGGCTTGTTATCAGCACAGTTCAAAAGTCTGCATCTCGGATGGTATGGGAGTGCATTAGTGCCTATGGAATGGCCAGCTTGCACATCTGGAAATGCACCATCAATGCTGAAAGGTATATACAGGTTTTAGAGCAGCATATGCTCCCATCCAGACAATATCTTTTTTAGGAAAGGCCTTGCATACTTCAGAAGGACAATGCTAAACAGCATACTGCTTCTATGACAACTACATGGCTTTTTAGTAGAATAGTCAAGTTGCTTAACTGGCCCACCTGCAGTCCAGACCTTTCACCAGAATGAAAAATATGTTTTCTATTTTTTATTTTAAATAAAATATGGGTTTATAGAAATTGTAAATCATTGCATTCTGGTTGTATGTAGATTTTACAGTGTCCCAGCTTTTTTGGAATCGGGGTTGTACATCTGAACACTGCAAGTAATAATTGCTATACACAGAGCCCTATCACTTTTGCAATATACCCTTTTTCTACAAGCTGGAATAAAATGCTGAAGACTGAAGATAAAAAGCACACCTTGAAATAGATGAATGCAGGAAGGTGACAGATTCTCTTTATTTGTAGAGAAAAAATGCTGAGGGGTTGCTAAAGGTGAGAAGGCTACCTCTGGAATGGGCAAAATACACCATCCTGTAGGATATCAAGGTGTGTTCCTGGGCTACAGAATGAGAAAGCTCCATGTCCTTCTGCACAAAAGGAATCTGGACTGTCAATAAAGGTTGACCACTAGAAGTGCTTTCCAGGAGGGTTCAGTGGCACTGTTAGACCAAGTGGGGAAGGATGGTTAGAGCTCACTAAGACACTTCAGTACAAAAACGATACATAGGCAACATATGCCCTTTTCTAGCTCCTATACAAAGACAGACTTAAAGTGGATGTAAACCCTCACATAAGCCCAGTGAAGTGATGATACACAGGGATGAAACAAATCTCCCTACATAAGTTTTACATGTATATCTGCTGTCTTCAGCTTTATATATTCTTTAGAAAGTTCAGATCGTGTTAGATTTTCTCTTCCTGTTTAGCACTGCAGTGAAGCCTGGGCATACACCCAAGACAGCTGATCGGAGGAAAGGTACACACCGCCCTCTCTTCATAGGTAGAGACTTTCAGATCTTGATTTTGATTGGTTTATTGAATTGTTAAGCACTATCCTAATCTATTTATAGCATCATCCCCAACACAAAAACGTATGCCGTGTACACACAATCGTTTTTTCTGATGAAAAAAGTCTGATGTACTTTTTTCATCTGAAAAAATGAACGTGTGTGGGCCCCATCTGACTTTTTTCCATTGGCGTAAAAAATAGAACATGTTTTAAATTTTCTGATAAAAAAAATGATAGGAAATTCCGATCGTCTGTGTGAAATTCCATCGGAGAAAAATCCACGCATGCTCAGAATCAAGTCGTTGCATGCTCGGAAGCATTGAACTTCATTTTTCTCGGCTCGTTGTAGTGTTTTATGTCACCGCGTTTTAAATGGTCAGAATTTAGTCTGTAGGCAAGACTGATGAAAGTCAGCTTCATCGGAATTCCGACGAAAAATTCCATCGGATTTTATACCATCAGAAATCCGATCGTGTGTATGCGGCATTAGTCTGGTTATATCTCCTGTGTCGGAGAGCTTGTCAGATGTTCTCATGCTGATAACAAGAATGGGGCAGGAGAAAGCTCAAAGACATAGTGCTTTGAAGAGAGATAAGAAAACACTGCAGATATATGTGCCTAGCTCAAATTTTATGAATCAGGTTTACATCCACTTTAAGCAGCACTGAAGGCGAAGACCAAAGTACTGGTCCCTCTCAGCAATACTACAAAGAATGGTGAAGTCAACAAATCTTTCTTTGCAGCTGTATTTATCTTTAAATCTTTCATCATGTCAAAATGACAGAGTGTTGATGTATTTTGTGTGTTAGTAAAGTAGAATGCCAGACTTTTTGTTTAGTTTTGGGTGAAAGAGTTAAAATCAGATGGGTGTTACTATCTCACTCTGGGGAGATTTCCTTATTTTCCCTATAAACCAGGGGTCTCCAAACTGCAGCCCAAGGGCCAGATGTGGCCCTTTGCTTGCCTTTATCTGGCTCTTGGGGCACTATTCCTCCCACTGACAGCAACAATGGGGCACTGTTTCTTCCACTGATACCAATGATGGGACACTATTCCTCCTACTGATAGGGGCACTACTCCTCCTCCTAGTGACCACCAAACCTGAGGCCATATTTATTCTCACTGATGCTGGGCCTGGGAAATTTTCTGCACCCATCGGCCACAATCCGACCCTCCTAAATTCTGAAGGACAATAAACTGGCCCTTTGTTTGAAAAGTTTGGAGACCTCTGCTATAAACGACCAGGAAACACAAACGGCAACAAAACCTGACAGTATTTGTAACCCTTTTCCACTCTATTAGAAACTATATAAAAAGTCCTTTGCCTCGTGGCCCTCCTGGCGCGAGGTATGTGTGTGTGATTCCAGCCTCAGGACCACGTTGGTCCAAAGCTGCATCTCTACTGAGTAGGCCCAGCTATGCTGGCTGGGGCCTATGATTCTAAAGTGGATCCCGAGCTGTCTATCCAAGTGAGGGAAGTGCTTAAAGAAGGAAACCGGGGGAGGACCTGCCCTGGAGGAGACCAAGCAAAGCAAGCTAATGTCTCGGGATAGGCCTGGTGACTTCGTTATCCTCAGTTCTACTTGTCTAAGGCCCTGTACACACGTCCGAGGAACTCGACATGCCAAACACATCGAGTTCCTCGTCAAGTTCAGTGTGGAAGCCGCCGAGGATCTCGGCGTGCCGACTTTCCTCATTGAACAACGAGGAAATAGAGAACATGTTCTCTTTTCGGCCCGACGAGTTCCTCGTTGGCTTCCTCGCTGAAAAGTGTACACACGACCGAGTTTCTCGGCAGAATCCAGCTCCGACCGAGTTTCTGGCTGAATTCTGCCGAGAAACTCGGTCGTGTGTACGGGGCCTTACAGTTCACCGGATCGGCTTAAAAGCTCTTTACTATAAGGCTGGAAGTTCGGGACTCAAATCCTGTGGCAGAGGATTTCTGGCTGTCCATGATCATTCTCAGACGATCTGTGGCAGAGACTGTTCTCATACTGGTTCGTGCATCATCCCGGCTGCTAGGCCATGTGAGAGGGGTCTATCCGGGTGAGCAGTACCCACTCAAGAGGGAGTGGTGACTGACTGGAACTTTAGATATTTTTGTGCATTCTGTACCGCGTACCTGAACCTTCCCCTTCTCTCTATACTCTCCACTTTCTTCACAAGTTTTATGCAACAAAAATAAAACCTAACAGTTGAAGGTTTTAAATCTTGCAATTTCTATAGACTTTCTTCCCCTGACAACGCACTTAGAGGTAACGTGCAAAACCCAAATCTAAACCAGCAGCTCCTACGGGGTTAGTGCTACATTAGGAACCTGGAATTTCTGAGGTTTAAAGAGTTTCGGGTGGGAAGAACCTCCAAACCCTGATTACAGGGACTTTTGTCCTAAAGGGGTTAATCCAGGTGACTTAGAAAAAGAAGAGTAGATAGTTGGCACCGGGCAGTGAAAGAGAGAGATCTGGACACACCTGAGACAGCAGGATAAGCTAATCTGGGGATTAAGCCACAGTGGCTGAACTGTGAGAGCCTCCCCTTTGGGAGTCCTGAAACAGGCTGGAAACACCAGTATCCCAGTGTGTCACCTCAAGTGTTCAGTGATGTTGTCACTCCTCCGCATGAGCAGCCTGTAAATGTTGTCTGAACTGCATGGGCATGCTCAGATCACGTTATGGCTGACAGGAAGGGTGAACATTTATGACAAACGAGATCTTTAGGGTCTTTACTGCCTGGCAAGAAAGGGGTCAGGAAGCCTAGAATAAAGTATGTCTTCATCCATTTTGGCCTATGACAGCTTTTTCGACATACAGTATAATTAAGAGTTGTTTCATGGTGTTTAATTTAAGAAATAAATAGCCTCTTCTCCAACTGCTGGGATGTCATCAACATAATTATTGTATAAGAAGTCAATTACTGTGAATAATTCTGATATAGTATATGTACTAGAAGTCAACTTGACATTCAGTAATTTTCTCCAGAATTTACTCATAAGTAAGCAACACTTCAAAGAAGATTTTCAATATTAGAGTACTGTACATTTTCAGTGTTTTGTATCTAAAGCTGTGGTGACCCTGATAAGTGTTCTCTCAACATAATGTCTTTGCCTGCTCAAAGGACAAAGAAGTACTTTTAAGTGCTGCATGGTGCCGCAAGCCACTTTAAAATCAGATGCAAAATAATAGGTGTTTTTTTACAATTGCTATAAAGATTGTTTTAGCAAAGTAATAAAATAAAGTTAGAGTTTAGAACTACTTGTATAGCCTCATAAGTGACAGATGAGGGTAAGGGCAGGGGGAATACCCAGGCTATGAGCTTATGTGTGAATTTGGTACAGGAATTTTTCAAACTATCTCGGCATCTCTTACCAAAAAAAAAAAAAAACAGATGCTAAACTGTTGCTTCACAGTATCAGCAATTATACAGGAAAGCAAAACGAATTAAAAAATTATAAGCAGCCACTTACTTGAGTTCTGCATAGTAGTGGGGGAAAGATTGCATTATTTAACCATCAAATTAATTGCTGCAAGAAAAGAAAATAGTAATGAAATTAAAG
Organism: Rana temporaria; assembly: GCF_905171775.1. Classification (NCBI taxonomy): domain Eukaryota; kingdom Metazoa; phylum Chordata; class Amphibia; order Anura; family Ranidae; genus Rana; species Rana temporaria. Next base: position 228,214,160 of record NC_053492.1, read on the forward strand.
TTTTATAGCAATGTTATTTTCTGATGATTTATTAGATGTGCATTAAAAGCACTGGCCAGTTACCTATATTACCTAATATTTTTAGCTATCCACATCTCAGAGTATTGTTAGTTTGAACACTAATGACCTACTAAATTCTGTTTTAATCTTCACTGTGCACCCGTGGCCAGATTATGGACATTAAAGTAGTTACATTTTTTTTTTTATCTTTCAAAAAGTGTTTCCTAGTGCTAAACTATTCATCCAGTTTTAAATTGTTGTTTTTCTAAATTTCAAAAGTCAGTATAAAGGAATAGTAACAGGAATAGTTTAATAGTTTAATGCTCCTTTAGACCCGTTTCCCACTGAGGTGTATTCCTGGTGCTAAAGGGTTAAAAATAGCGCCTGTAAAGCGCCTGAAAAACTCCTCCCCTGCAGCCTCAGTGTGAGAGCCCGGGTGCTTTGACACTGGGACCCTACACTGGCAGGACGTTAAAAAAAGTCCTGCAAGCAGCATCTTTTGGGGCAGTGGAGGAGCGGTGTAAAACGCCCCCTGCCCATTGAAATGAATAGGCACCGCTGCCGAAGCACCTGATAAGCGATTCGGCAGCGACACTTTTAGGGCACCTTTAACCCTTTCTTAGCACCGTTAAAACTACGGTAAAACTAGCACCACTTTACCGGTAACGCAGCACGCAGCTCAGTGTGAAAGGGCTCTTAAGGGGCATAGCATAGGGTGTGTCTTATGCCTACGTACTTTTGCTAATAGGTGTCCCTCGTTCCGACACCAAAAAGTTGTGAGGTATGCTTTAAAGCCCCAGTGCATTTTGTTGTGGGCACAAGGTACACTGTCTAACCCTACAGTCTGTAAAACTCTGAAAAATTAAAGCTTCTGTGGGTAGACGGTGCACCAAGACAGTATGCATTCAGGGATAAATGACAGGAACTCAAACTGCTTGTGTTTCGGGCTTTGTCCCTGGGCACATACTGCTTTAATTGTTGATACCTCCCGGTGCAGCTCATCCAGCCCTCTCCAGCCGAAGCAGCTTTCAGCCTATCATAGAGTTTTACAGGCTTCCGGCTTCCTGTTCTTTCCTGTGCTTTCCACACAACAACGTTGGGATCTCATGCATCAAGACTAAATGCCCAGTGTGCATGAGGCTTTAAAAAACACCTACTATGTGTTTTCGTTAGTGGACTGGCAGGCTGACAAGATTCTGCTGCAATAGAAAGTAATAGAGAATTAGCTAACATTTTTTTTTTTCAGTGCCCCCTATTTAATTTCTTCAAAATGCTTAAGGCTCAATTCACATTTAGGCGCCCCGGATAGCCAGAAGAATCCCTGTAACTCTGTGTGTACAGTCTAGGCACAGGTTTACTTTAGGATGGCAAGTAGCTTACAAGAAATTCCTAAAATAATTGAAAACAAAGCCTTGAAATGCATATGAGGACATAATCTACTGTACCTGCCATGATTCTTTTGCATACAAACATAGTTGTTTTATTTCACTACTTCAAAATGCGTTTTTGGTACAGTCATATGGTGTGTGTTAATGTGTGGTAAATAATTTGAACAAAAATTGTTTAATGTCCACAGTACCTTCAAGGGGCATTGATGGTTCAGAAAAGACTGTTTTTTGTCAACTCTGGGTTAGTGTTTTATTAGCGATCTTTTTTTTTTTTGCATGCTTAAAGTTTGCATATGTTTTGCCCATACATGACAAATCAGCAGGTCCATATTACTTTAACTCTCCCAAGCAATATATTCTTTATTTTCTCACCCATGTTGCTCTGTTCAGCCACTAGACGCAAAGGGAAGTCCTCTGTAAACTACAGTATTAGTTGATGGACTTATAGCTTACACAGGATTGATTAGCTTATTGCTATGACATAAGGTGAGTCGCACATTCCTCCATACAGTACTGAGCCTTTTCCATGGCTCCTAGTCCTAAACAGAACAAAGGGAAGATAAGAATATCTTGGAAAAGGACTCAAGTTAACCTGTTGCTTTTCCCTGAATAAGCAACAGATTTGCTTTAAGCCAACTAGATGATGCCATTTTATTTCCTGCAACCACGAGTTGCAGGAAAGAAAATTACATGATTCCTCCATCAGCACAGTGGGGTTGATTTCCAAAAACTGGAGAGTGCAAAATCTGGTGCAGCTCTGCATGGTAGCCAATCAGCGTCTAACGTCAGTTTGTTCAATTAAGCTTTGAGAAAAAAAAATGGTAGGTGATTGGTTTCTTTGCAGAACAGCACTAGATTTTGCACTGCCCAGTTTTAGTAAATCAACCCTAGTCAGTGTTAATGGGGCATGCACTCCCACAGAGCTGCCATGTTTTCCCGACAGGGGGGCACGGGGAGCCATCCCATCTGGAAAATCACAGTGATTATTGCTTGCTATAGCTGCCGACAATGATATCCTAAAAATCTGACATGCTGGTTCTACCCAAGTCGAGCTGAGATTCAAACTTTCTATGGCTGGCTTTAGGGAGGGGTGCTAGATATTATTTGCATGGTGAGGACCATGGGCTCACTAACCCTCCATGCTGTTCTGGTTTCCTTTGTGAAAAGACTGGTGATAAAGAAACCTATGAAAGTGTGTTTACCTTCTTTTTTGCTAAAGACAGCTTTATCTAGCCATAATTAAAAAATGTTTTTCATGCTGGAAACCTCAGAAATAAATAGCCTCTTCTCTAACTGTTGGGGGATGTTGTCACGTACCTGGTGGAGTTCGAGCAGTAGAGGGGGCTTCTCTTGCACCTCCTGTCCAACACCCCTGGTAGAGATGACAGAGAGTGGAGGACACAGAGTGGCATGAGGGCCACTGTAGTAGATGGCTTCGGCTGGCACTTGGCAGAGACCTGATGGCCGGAGGTTGAAGACAGGAACTCTGTATTGCTGGAACAGCAGGCGGAGGCGTAACCCGCAACAGAAGCAAGGGGGTCATCAACAGCCGAGCAGAGCAGGTACCGAGATCTGAGGTACCGAGATACAGGCCGGGTCTGGTACACAGTCGGGCAGCAAGGTATAGGAAAAAAAGGCAGAAGCAGAATCAACACAAGCCGATGTCACAGGTAAATCCAAGACAGGTACAGAGGAAGCCGGGTCAAACAAAAGGAACAGGAACAGATCTGGTAACAGGAAACAAGCTGAAAGACCACTCAAGGTGTGTATGTCATTACCTGGTATAAATAGGTGCATGCCCTTTCTTGTGCACATTCTGGTATGGCTGTGCCTGTGTGCCAATGCGCGCTTGTTACCCGGGTTTCTCTTAGAGATGTTATTATCGTAGTCATCGAATTCAAAGTCAATCACTCTGCATAATTTTGATATAGTAAATGTACCGGTAGGTGAAGACTACTTGACATGCAGTATTTGTCTCCAGAATTTAACCATAAATGTATAGTACTTTAAAGAAGATTTTCATTATTTGAGTGCTGTACATTTTCCGAGTTTTACATAAAGTGTCTACAGCCATGGTGACCCTGATAAGTGTTCTCCCAACATAATATCTTTTCCTGAGTAAAGCACAAAAAAGCACTTTTAAGTGCTGCATGGTGCCGCAAGCCTCTTCAAAAGAAGAACCAAAGATAATAGGTGATTTTGTACAATAAGTGCTATACAAATTTTACAAGGCATTCATGTTTTAAACATATGAGGTAGAATTAAATCACAATGAAGTCAATTAAGTGTAGACTTTTTCAGTGGCATATGTATGCTGTACTATTTATTTATGTAAATGTATTTTGTTAATATTGGACACAGAAAAAAAGGTTGTCATCTGAAAGAATTAAAGTTTCTGTAAACCCAGTCACTAAAATCTTAAATAAACGTTAACATATTGATGTCATTTTCAAAGCCATTTTAAAATATTTTTAATTTATATTTTTTCTTTAAAATAATACCAAGCAATTCTGCCTTTAGGATCTAGTTCATGCACTTCCTGTTATCGGGTTAGAACACTCTTTCTCTGTCCCCCAATTGTACTCCTGTGTTTTACCCAGTCACACAGGCCTCTGATGGAGATAACTAGTGGTCTTTTCAGCAAATTTTACACTGCCATGTTCCACCATCAGGAATCCCACGCCAAATGCCACGTAGCCATCACATAGTCAGGAATTGGCTGCAAAGAGGCTGCTGGAGATCAGCAACAAAGGATAAAAAAAGTGCAAACAAGTATTTTATTTAACTACTTCCTACCTGCACTATAGCCCAAAGATGACTACAGCGCGGGCTTACATACATACACTTCCTCCCATAATCGCTTTGGACTCGGCTGATCACAGATCAGGGAAAAGGGGCCAAAACAGTGGCCCATAACCATCGTGAGGAGAGAAGAAGAAATCTGATTACCTACTTCTGTTAAAGGGACATCGGTCCCAACAGTGCTGCTAATTAATGCCCACCAGTGCTGTCAATCAGTGCCCACCAGTTCCACCTATCAGTGCCCATCAGTTATGCCAATCAGTGCCTCATCATCAGTGTTACCTCTCAGTGCTGCCTATCAGTGCCACCTCTACCAGTGCCTATTGTAAGAAAAGAAATGGCTGCACATACAGGATTGCATTTTATTGTTCAAAGTGATAACACCAAAGACACCAACACAAGGTCACGTAGATGCGTTTCACACATACATCTTGCTCCAAATCATTATTTGGTAATAATTAAGCACAAGATATTTGTGTGAAACGCGTCTATGTGATCTCGTGTTGGTGTCCTTGGTGTTATCACTTTAAACAATAAAAGGCGATTGGAATTCCTGGATGTACAGCCATTTCTTTTCTTACAAGTTTCCCACGGAGGCGGGCGGGGGCTGGCACTCTACAAAACATTCCACCTCAGGTTATCACCATACACCTATATAATATAAATCTGGTCACTTACTATTTTACAATCTGCCGCCGCTCCGCATAGTTATTCAAAAAAGATAGTTTATAAAACTATATCCACACTGTTGTCATTTTTCTTGTGGGCATTGTGAAGCCCACAAGCACTTACTTCCTGGAAGTCTTGGATGGGGAGTGATAATTGGGTAGCGCACTGCATCCTGGGAAACGATCACAAATTTCCCAGGAGCATTAGAGGGAGATGATGTCAGGATCCTAGGTGATTCCAAAGGCAGATTTTGTGGGACTGCATAACAGGCATTTCCAGATGAGTAAAAAAAAAATGTTTTTCTTTTTTAGGTCTAATGAGCACAATAATGAAAAAAAATATTTGGGATGGAAACTCCACTTCAATGTCATTCATTTAGTGTTTACATCTACTTTAATCATATAAAACATTTTTAATACTAACCAATATTTCTAATGTCATTTTAGGAATTTGTAATGATCGTTGTATTTGGTTTGGAGTACATTATCCGTATATGGTCTGCAGGCTGTTGCTGTCGGTATCGAGGATGGCAGGGAAGGTTAAGATATGCCAGGAAACCATTTTGCGTAATAGGTGAGTATGGTAAACTTAAATCATACATATCCAGTATGTGTCTATAATGTAGTCATTGCTGTTATGCCATGGGCACCACATTACTGGTTATATTATCTTACTTTTTTTTCCACCTGCCTTGAGGCCACCAATGCCCTACTTGCTGTACACTACATGGAATTGAAGGACAAACGAGACAGGGAATCAGATGAGAAAGACCAATATACGTGACATAAAATAGGCGGTTAATAAGATATCTGCCCCTCTGACCTTCCTCTTTTGCAAGAATGGCTATTATACTTTTCTTAACAGATAAAAGCTATTTTACATTAAATGTACCTGGGAAAACATATCCAACTAACATTGGTTACAGCTTATACTTGGGAATTAATTAATTAATGAAAAACAACAATTCTACAACTGAACAACTTATTTTGTGATTTAATAAGCATTTTTAAAGTACTTTAATTGAACAATCTTTTATTAGCATGTTTATATAACGGATACACTTCATTATAATTAGATGTCACACGTATTAGTTTTGATTGTATTTGCTGTTTTATTATGATTCCTTTAAGTATCCTTGTATCTGTTTGACTGTTTGACTTTGGCAGTCTGACACCAGAAATTCTTCTATTGGAACAACTGACAAATTTGTTTTTTAATATAATTGGAATGGTTTCTAATATGTTCAATAACTTATTAATAGGAGTATCAAGGCCAGTTTTTCCATGTGTGTTTTTCATTTGGAGAAGCATCAAATCTTCAGTAGGTTAGATGATTTTTTTTGTGTATGTCTACTTTACCTGCAAAACAGCACCACCGAGTATATATAAAGTTTGCTAGCGTGAGAGCACATCTCAAGAGACTTGTCTGTTCAGTAAGCTGCCTCCCTAGGCCTGGTCTTGATCTAGAGAAAACAATAGCAATTAAAAGAGAAAACCCTGCAAAGAAATTACTTTCTGGAAGTACCATCTAAATGTGTTTAGACACCAGACAACAGTCTAAATGATTAGAATAGGCAACTATGCCTATGGGACACTTGCAGTGCTCATTCTCTGCATCTCCATAGGCCTACACACATTGGCCCGGATTCACATACATCGGTGCATATTTATGCGGGCGTAGCGTATCTAATATACGCTACGCCGATGCAGCGCACAGAGGCAAGCACTGGATTCACAAAGCACTCCCTCCAAATCTACGCTGGGTTTCTTAGTCGTAACTCGTCGTAAGTGGAAGTGGGCGTGAGCCATGCAAATGAGGCGTGACCCCATGTAAATGATGGATTGAGCGTCATAAAGATACAAAATAACGTACGGCGCATGCGCCGTTCCATGGACGCATCCCAACTGCCTAAGATACGTCGAATCACTGCCTACGACGTGAACGTAACCTACGCCTAGCCATATTCATGAACTACGTAAACAACGTAAAGTATGACGGCTGTGTTTCCTGGTCCATACCTTTGCATGAGTTGCGCCTCCTATATGGGGAATAAATTTACGCCGGACGTAAGTCTTACGCAAACCACGTATATTATGCGCCGGGCGCAACTACGTTCGTGAATCAATGTATTTCACTCATTTGCATATTTGAATCGAAAATCAATGGGAGCGCCAGCGTAAATATGCGCCCACGATACACGGGCGTAGGAAAGTTACGTCAGTCGGATGCAGCCTATTTTCAGGCGTATCTTGGTTTCTGGTTCGGCGCATATAGATACGACGGCGCACATTTGTACTTACGACGGCGTATACGTCGGCGTAAGTGCTTTGTGAATCCGGGCCATTTGCCAGTTGGAGCCATATATGTTTAGGGAAATGCTGGCCAAGATAGTTTATTGAGGGCAGTCAGATCATGCTTGTATGTGTGATTAGCCTACAATGTCCATTGTTACTTAAAAGTTATGTGTGCTATTCTTGTGTCCATGGTGTTCCATGGCATATTGAGAAACAAAAGTGTCCATCCACAATATTTTTACATTTCTGACACACACAATCTTTAGCATTTTTCATTGTGACACTTCAATTCATAATTCATTTGTAATTATTTGTAACCTATATGTTGCCTAAAGCAACAGTTGACAGAGTATAATGCCGCGTACACACGATCATTTTTCAGCATGAAAGAAAACGTTGTTTTTCAGCATGTCTAAAAAACGAAGTTTTCCCAACTTCATCATTAAAACGACGTTGCCCACACACCATCGTTTTTAAAAAATGATCTAGCAAAGTGCGGTGACGTACAACACGTACGATGGCACTTTAAAGGGGAAGTTCCATTCGCCTTTGGGCTGCTTTAGCTGATTCTGTGTTAGTAAAAGACAATTCACGCTTTTTTGTCTGTTACAGCGTGATGAATGTGCTTACTCCATTATGAACGGTAGTTTTACCAGAACGAGCACTCCCGTCTCATAACCTGCTTCTGAGCATGCGCGGGTTTTTTTTCATCGTTTTAGCCCACACACGATCATTTTTTACAACCCGAAAACGACATAATTTAAAACAACGTTAAAAAATGCAGCATGTTCGGATTTTTTTTTTTACGTTTTTCAGAACTTGAAAAACGATGGGCAGCCCACACATGGTCATTTTAAATGACATTTTTTAAAAACAACGTTTTTTTTTCATGCTGAAAAATGATTGTGTGTACGCGGCATAAGAGTGTTACCAAGCTTTTGCATGCTGTTGAAGAACTTCTGAAATAAGGGAACAGAGAAGGGCTCAGTGGACAATAAAACCTTATGAGTGCTTTTTTATCGCACACAAAAATTTCCTCATTTAAATTATTAAAGCATTATTGTTGATTCTTTGTTCTTCTCCATGAGAAGAGTGTAAAAAGATGATAGCTTCACATGTGCCAAATGTTGTTCTCAGGAAAACCTCTGTCTATCTAAGAACACTGTACTGAATTATTATAAATCAGAAGAGCGTTGCTTAGTTGTGGCTTTATACTCACAGTAAAATACAGATACCAGTAGGTATCCCTCTTCTAGTTAAGAATACACAAGATAAAATACACTCTTGTCCTACATAAGCTCAGGGGGGGTTATCCTCAAAAGAGATACTCCGACTTAACTGCTGTTCAGTCTGTGTGTAACTTTGGAAACGATCCTCAAAAGGCTTTTTCCAAAGTTACACAGAAGATCCGGCATGTGTAATTGAATTACACTGCCTAATTTTAGGATGCAGTACCGCATCCGCCGCTGGGGGCATTTCGAGTCGAAATGCCGTTGCTAGTATGCAAATTAGCACTTAAGGCGATCCACAAAGCTTTCTAGCTTCCTTTTTGCGCCGTAAGTGTTATTTTGCAAGTGTAAAATTAGGGCTCGTTTTACAAAGTGTAAAGTTAGTAACACCTTGTAAAGGCCCATTCCAGCGACGGCATTTGGTCTGCTTTCCCGAGGGAGAACTCCACGTCAATTTGTAAAAAACAAAACCGGCATGGGTTCCCCCCCAGGAGCATACCAGGCCCTTAGGTCTGTTATGGGTTGTAAGGAGACCCCCCCACGCCGAAAAATTGACGTAGGGGGTCCCCCTACAATCCATACCAGACCCGTATCCAAAGCACGCTACCCGGCCGGCCAGGAAGGGAGTGGGGACGAGCGAGCGCCCCCCCCCCTCCTGAGCCGTGCCAGGCCGCGTGCCCTCAACATGGGGGGGTTGGGTGCTCTGGGGCAGGGGGGCGCACTGCGGGCCCCCCCACCCCAGAGCACCCTGTCCCCATGTTGATGAGGACAGGACCTCTTCCCGACAACCCTTGCCATTGGTTGTCGGGGTATGCGGGCGGAGGCTTATCGGAATCTGGGAGTCCCCTTTAATAAGGGGGCCCCCAGATACCGGCCCCCCACCCTAAGTGAATGGATATGGGGTACATCGTACCCCTATCCATTCACCTGGAGGCAAAAAGTAAAAGTTAATAAACACACAACACAAGGCTTTTTAAAATATTTTATTATTCTGCTCCGGATGCCCCCCCTGTCTTCGTTATTAGCTCAATTACCAGGGGGGGCTTCTTCTTCCACTCTCCGGGGGTCTTCTCCGCTCTCCGGGGGTCTTCTCCGCTCTCCGGGGGGCTTCTCCGGACTCCGGGGGGCTTCTTCCATCTTCTCCCCTCTTCCGCTCTTGACTCGGCGAACCCCGGTTCTTCTGCAGCTCTCCGGTGCCTTCTTCTTCAGCGCTGGCTGCCTGCTATGTTTGTGTGTTAGCTCGATTTCAAACAGGCAGCCGGCGCGGTCTTCTGTGGCGTCATCTTCTCTTCTGGTCTTCTGTTCTTCCGATGTTGCCTCGTCGCCTGTTGTCGCTGTAATGATGGAAGCGCGCCTTGCATCACATTTATATAGGCATCACCGTCCCATCATGCTCCGGCAGGTACCCACGTGGTGGGTGCCTACCCACGTGCACCCACCACGTGGGTACCTACCGGAGCATGATGGGACGGTGATGCCTATATAAATGTGATGCAAGGCGCGCTTCCATCATTACAGCGACAACAGGCGACGAGGCAACATCGGAAGAACAGAAGACCAGAAGAGAAGATGACGCCACAGAAGACCGCGCCGGCTGCCTGTTTGAAATCGAGCTAACACACAAACATAGCAGGCAGCCAGCGCTGAAGAAGAAGGCACCGGAGAGCTGCAGAAGAACCGGGGTTTGCCGAGTCAAGAGCGGAAGAGGGGAGAAGATGGAAGAAGCCCCCCGGAGTCCGGAGAAGCCCCCCCGGAGAGCGGAGAAGCCCCCCCGGAGAGCGGAGAAGACCCCCGGAGAGCGGAGAAGACCCCCGGAGAGCGGAGAAGACCCCCGGAGAGTGGAAGAAGAAGCCCCCCCTGGTAATTGAGCTAATAACGAAGACAGGGGGGGCCTCCGGAGCAGAATAATAAACTATTTTAAAAAGCCTTGTGTTGTGTGTTTACTACATTTTACTTTTTGCCTCCAGGTGAATGGATAGGGGTACGATGTACCCCATATCCATTCACTTAGGGTGGGGGGCCGGTATCTGGGGGCCCCCTTATTAAAGGGGACTCCCAGATTCCGATAAGCCTCCGCCCGCAGACCCCGACAACCAATGGCAAGGGTTGTCGGGAAGAGGTCCTGTCCTCATCAACATGGGGACAGGGTGCTCTGGGGTGGGGGGGCCCGCAGTGCGCCCCCCTGCCCCAGAGCACCCAACCCCCCCATGTTGAGGGCACGCGGCCTGGCACGGCTCAGGAGGGGGGGGGCGCTCGCTCGTCCCCACTCCCTTCCTGGCCGGCCGGGTAGCGTGCTTTGGATACGGGTCTGGTATGGATTGTAGGGGGACCCCCTACGTCAATTTTTCGGCGTGGGGGGGTCTCCTTACAACCCATGCCAGACCTAAGGGCCTGGTATGCTCCTGGGGGGGAACCCATGCCGTTTTTTTCTTTGAAAATGGGCATGGAGTTCTCCCTCAGGAATGCATGCCGCTGTCATTTTTTTTATCCCCGACGCAACTTTAAGCCGTCGCGATCCTCAAAACTCGGCGTAACGTAACTTCGCGCATGCGCAGTACGGCCGGCGCGCATGCGCAGTACGGCCGGCGCGGGAGCGCGCCTCATTTAAATGGGACTCGCCCCATTTGAATAGGAACGCCTTGCGCCGGCGGAATTTTAGTTACACAGCCTGAAATTTCTAGATAAGTGCTTTGTGGATCAGGCACTTAGGTAGAAACTTTAAGGCAGTGTAACTTAAATTGGATTTTTTAAGTTACGTCAGGTTTTTGTGGATCTGGCCCTCTATGTGTATATATGCCCAAATCTACATTTAGATTTTTTTGTACTGAAATGTTTGTTGTAGGTTTCATTGTGTTCAGAAATGTTCTTATAATGTAATTTCCTACACTACCTGATCATATAGCATACTCAAAACATTTTACACTTTTTCATAAAGGTTTTCTCCTGATTCAGGCTTTTTAGCGTATCAACATGAAACACCTACCCCACCATCACCACTCCAGTATCTTCCTTTAGCCACAAGTTAATAAATCACTTTCAGATTTATTAAAAATGATGTTTGCACATGACGTAACAGCCGAAACATGCAAAATCATAGAACTTTGGAACAACCTACTCTATCATGAGTTAAGGTCTATATTAATACTTCATATGACTTCATTAAAATATCAATCTCTTTATAAAGAGCCCATGTTTAATGAGTGCCTCATGGCATGGGTCATCTAATTTAGTACCTCTGGAGATAAGTACATTTATAACTGGTACCCCTATTTGTAATTATTATTTTTTTCCTTAGTATTTGACTTGCATTTCTTTTTTTTTTAAACATTTTTTATTGAGAATTTTGCAAGTACAGAGTCATGTCAGACAGTATCATCAAGAACATTTGTACAGTTAAAGCAGAACAGGTACATAAAGAACACAGTAAATCTGCAATGCAAAGTATAGCATACATGCCGTGTGCATCTAACAGAAGTAACCATTTACCTTCAGGTATCTGAGCAGACAGAGCTGCCGAAACACAGTGGCTAGTTAACAGTGCACGGTAAAAGGAAACAATTGCGAGAGGTGACATCAGGAACCAATATGGGCATCACCCACACCCACACACCCCTATAGGGAACACACTGTGAGCGGGGGGGACCCAAGGGAGTATAACTTAACGCAAGAGTAGGTGAGGTTCCAAGAAGTAAAAGCCCAACGACAACCAGTACATGCAAGGTATACATCAGGTACATGGGCTTCACCGGTCAAATGGTCAGTTGTCTAAATGACTAGCCATTAGAGATTTGAGAAGCGGTAAGTGGAGCCTAAATCGACTGAAAAAAGTCAGAACATCCGTTGAAAAGAATGCACGTAATGGGGGTATGAGGGGGAGGCAGGGAAGGGAAGAGGCAGGGGGAGGTTTAAAAGGGAGACGGAATCCTCATTGAATTAAGTTTGAACAGCTATATCAGGCCTTGTAGTGGGCGTATCAAGGACACTGGGGTCCGAGGGACTTAAAGACTCTCTATAATGTATCCAGCATGCCCAAGTGGATCTGAACTTGTCGTGGGCATCCTTGGCCTGATGGATGATCCTTTCCATTTCCTCAATTTTGTTAACTCGGGAATGCCAGTCCATAACAGTGGGGGGAAGGGTGCTTTTCCAGCGTAAGGGAATGCATTGGGTGGCCGCATTTATGAGGTGTAACATTAGGGATTTACGGTATGTCTTTCTCGGAAGGGATGTATGATGTAGTAGGTATTGTGCCGGGGGAAAATCAGGGGTGAGGGTGGTGATCCGAGTAATGAGATCGTGCACCCTGTTCCAGAACGGTTGCAACCGTGGACAGTCCCACCATATGTAAATATTTTTTAAATGCTTTCAAATAACTAAAACACTTGACTCCCCTTTATACTTTATTGTAATTTCCCAAAACTTTATGCTGTTATTGTGAATTCACTATGAGAAGCAGAAGTACCCCCTGAACTAATGAGACATATTGCAGGTTCGGAACCTGTATATAGATTAGGGTTCCATTTTTTTCTAAAACTGTATAATCTGGATAACTTGAATCTTGACTTAATAGACTTTAGTGCCTGTGGGTTTTTGAACTATGAATAAAAACATGGAATTGTAAGCTTCACTGGGACGAAGACTGATTCAATTTTTTCCCTTTTTTAAATGCTGTATAGACTAATCATTTCACTTTTGTCTCTAGATATCATAGTTCTTATTGCATCTGTGGCAGTTGTGTCTGCTGGATCTCAGGGAAATATTTTTGCTACATCAGCCCTACGAAGTCTTCGATTCCTACAGATCCTCCGAATGGTGCGCATGGATCGGAGAGGGGGAACATGGAAATTACTAGGTTCAGTTGTTTATGCACACAGCAAGGTAAACAACAATGCTATTCACTACTTAATATACACTATTAACAAGAATATATACCGTATGTGGATTGTGTTTGTCACTGTAGCCAATTTTAAGAGACTAGGCTGAAGTTGAGTATCTCCATTTTGCTTAAAGTAGAAAAAAAGGCCTTCTTTTTTTGGATAGAATTACACCTGTTTTTTTGCCATCTCTGTTTGGGGAGATTTCCCTTTACTAACAACAGGAAGGAAATCCCTCCAAAACAAGAGAATCCCTGGGTGTCACCAGGGTCACGACAACTAGTGTCCGCATTGAAAGATTTCCCCTTTATTACTGCTCTGGTGTTATTTCACTTTTACTTTTACTTTAACTTTCAATGATAACAGTAAACAGGACAAATAGAGAGGGTAATACCACATACACACGATCGGTTAAACCGATGAGAACGGTCCGATGGACCGTTTTCATCGGTCCAAACCGATCATGTGTGGGCGCCATTGGTTTTATAACCATCGGTTAAAAAAAAGCCAACTTGTTTTAAATTTAACCGATGGATTCCTTACCGATGGGAAAGAAACGATTGTTAGTAGGCACAACCATCGGTTAAAAATCCACGCATGCTCAGAATCAAGTCGACGCATGCTTGGAAGCATTGAACTTCATTTTTTTCAGCACGTCGTTGTGTTTTACATCACCGCGTTCTGACACAATCGTTTTTCTAACCAATGGTGTGTAGGTGCGACGGACCATCAGTCCGCTTCATCAGTTAACCGATGAAAACGGTCCATCGGTTCCGTTCTCATCGGATGGACCGATCGTGTGTACGCGGCATAAGTCTACTGAAAAAGGGGGCAAACATCAATAAAAACTGACAGATGTTCCATTCCCTTTCCACTCAATCCAAAACAATAAAAAAAATGGCTTTAGTTATACCTTGACATAGGTGTGCGCAGTCTATTGCATTAGGGTATGCACCGTAAAGCTCAAAACACACATTACTGATCACTCACCATGTTCATTCAGAAAGGGAATGGTCAATTACATATTTACCGGCCCCTTCCTCCACTCATCCTAAAACATCCTTGTAGCAACAGCTGGCGGGAGAGGAGGGAAGCTGGTAGCACAGCAGGGGGAAGCGGGGGAGCCAGGGAAGTAGGGGGGAATCTGTGCTGTAAAGGGAGAGTAGGGTGTGCCTTGGCACACCTGGCACACCCTGTGCGCACACCTTAACATAGCAAGACTAGCCATAGAACCCATTTTTTAAATGATTCTAAAGAGTGAAGATTTTTTACCTTCATGCATTCTAAAAAAGTTTTATCTGTAAATTGTTTGTATAGTATATTTGTGTGAAGACAGTGGTAGAATAACGGGGTATTTATTAAAAAAATAATTATTTGGTGGTTTGTGGAACCCAACACCAAATATCAAAATACAATACCTATTATCTATCACTTGCACTTAAGAAATGTATTTATTATGATTGAATTTTTGGTTTTGTGTGTTTACCCTTCAGGAACTCATCACAGCTTGGTACATAGGATTTTTAGTGCTCATCTTTTCCTCGTTTCTCGTTTATCTGGTTGAAAAAGAAGCTAACACACAGTTTCAAACATATGCAGATGCTTTATGGTGGGGTACGGTAAGTAAAATCCATCTTGATATGTTGAAATGTTTCTGTCTGGACAGAGCTTCTGTCAAGGACTAGGATTCTTAAACTGAAAACAATGCAAAAAATGATTTCAAATGCCCCCTCCCTCCCCCCGCTGTAGGTTAACAGTCATTATTCTTTAGAAATGAATAGGTCATCTATTTTTCTGCTGTTGCATTAATGGTGAGTGAAAAATATAAATAAATGGGACTGCTAAATAGAAATGATTATGTATGTTATTCCCATCACGGGTTTAGGGAGATAGATGCACACTTGAGTGGTTTAAGTAGCTCCCTTAATTTGATTATTAACTTATTTTTATCTATAACATTTATTGGCTGCATGAAATACAATACATAGTAACAATGCGCAGTCTGGTAATCAATACGCCATAATGTGTTTCACTGGGGTGTATTAATTTTCAGTATAATTATTATATTATTATTTACATATGTTTTAATTAAAATATTAAATACATTTAGAAAAGAAAAATGACTACATAACTAAAACTATTTTGCAGTGATGGACTACTAAAATCATTTGTTTTCATACATTTCAATTGCAAATTAATGTTTCATCATTAGGAGGTAATACATTTGTTTTTGTCTAATTTTCTGATTTTTGTTTACTTGGTTTATCTATCCAAGTATGTTGGCAAATGATATAATAAATATCGCTTCTGTGTAATGTTCTTAATTTTTGTAAGAAGCAAAGACATAATTTTAAGCAAGAACATAGGTTGGATTTTGTGGCAGTATTGAAGCCATAGCTGCATGTCTACTTGATGGGTCCTGCTTCATCAGCTTAGAACTGCTTGAACAGTATATTGATGGGTCCTGCTCAGGTTGTAATGAAGAATGTGCACTCTACTGCTACTCCTATTACTATTGTTTGTATTGCTTTAATCTTTTATTTATATAAAACTCTCATATTCTGTAGAATTTAATTGCAGGGAAATACACAATTCCTATACATTGTTAATAACAAATCAATAATGATATGAAACATAACAGGAGATAAAGGGAAAGAAAACCATTCTTGCTAGAATTATAGTCTAATTGGGAACAGGGAATGATACAAAAAGCATGTAAGAATCTAAAAGCAAATGACTAAACTTATCAACAAACCAAATATTCCTTTACAATCAAAACTTTTAAAGAAATAATCCCAAATAAAATTGAATGTTCTCATATAAGAGAGGTGTGAGTCGGGTAGCATTACTTTTCTTAATATACGTACAGAACATGAAAAACTAACTTAAAGGCCTATTTTATATTGATATACTGTATATAATGAATTAAAGTACGGTAGATATTGCGGTAAAATGCAAGGAGAACTTAAGTTGACTGGGCCCCCGCTCCCTTTACAATTCACCTACTGTTAGTAGGTGTAAAATGTACCTCCTAAAAAAAGTTTGATTTATATGTACCTTACCCTCTTATTCCACATCACTGAGTGTAACATTACCAACCTTCCAGGAAAATTCCCAGAGAATGCAGAGCAGATAAAATTTCACAAGAATACACTTCAGTCTTTTGCAATAGCCTCTTCTCAAAAGATTTCAGCTGCTCTGTATTGGATATAGCCAGAAGGTGTTATGCCCCGTACACACGATCGGACCTTTGTCCGACCAAATTTGCATCGGAATTCCAACAGAATTCCATCGGAGGAAAAGAGAACAAGTTCTCTATGTAAGCTCCGATGGAATTCATCGGAATTTCTGATGGAATTACTCCGATGGGGCATACACACGGTCGGAATTTCCGATGGAAAAAGTCAGTCGGAAATTTCGATTGTGTGTACAGGGCTTTAGATGTCAACCTCACCTAGGTTCTGTGGGTGAAAGATGAGGGTGAGGTAAGCAGGGCTGTTGTTAGAAACCACGTGGGCGCCAAACAGAAAACCTGACACAGGGCCCCGTAAGCCAATGCTTCAGTTATAAATGAACACAGTGAGTGATCAGAACTGATTACTCACTGTGTTTATTCAGGAAAGGAAGGGGCTGGTAAATATTACATATTTATTGAAACCTTCCCCCACTTAGAATCTTGAAGGATTCTATTGTATGCATGCAGCGGCCGTCAGGAAGGAGAGATGCTGACAGCATTGCAGTGGTAGGGGGTATAACGGTGAGCCTGGGCAGCAGGGGTAAATGTATGGTGCACAGGGAGGAAGATCAGTGTTGTGGAGGAGGGGGCAATTTCCTTTCTATGGCTCTCTCTGCAGCAGCTGGAAGCCAACGGGAAGGAGAAGAGAAAAAGCCAGCTTTCAGCTGCTGCAGAGAGAGTCATGCAGGAATTTGGTTCCAGTAATTGCCCCCCTATCTCACTGATCACCCTCCCTGCCCACATTCAATTCACCCAGCTGCCTGGGCCCTGTACAGGAGGACTGATGGTACCCCCTTATCCACAGGCCTGAAGGTAAGTATAAACCCTAACTCTTTTTACACAATTCACTGATAGTAGGTGATTCGTAAAGGGTGGACCCTGGCAATGTAAGTGGATTTTGCATTATACTTTTATGTCTGCTTTAATATCTCATTTGTAATTCCTGAAATTAATATAGCAAATTACTGTGTTAATATAGCAAATTAGACTGTGTACAATCCTAGTGGAAATGCTAGTGGTTTTTAGAGCATATTTTAGAGAAGACTTTTTGTGTCTCACAGACATTGAGTTATTTTAAGTCTGCTACTGTTCAGGGATTACCAGACCATTATGCCATGTAAAAAGTGTATGGTAGCAATAAACATGTACACAGTTGCTCTACATTGGCTAAAATTGCTGTGTACACAATTATACTATCTAATATATTTTAAGACAGATCACTGAATCCTCATTATTGCAAATCAATTGCTGGCAAGTACAGCTGTGTTAAGTTGTCGATCTGACCCCATTGTTGTTGTTTCCAAAGTACTAATAGGGATAACTGTTAATGTGTGGGGAAAATATATATATATATATATATATATATATATATATATATATATATATATATATATATATATATATATATATATATATATATATATATATATATATTTATAAAAATATATATGCCGTCATAATTGTTTTGCCAAATTAAGCTGTGGCTGAGTTCTAAGACTCATAGGTGTTAATTGGCTTGCCAGTTAACTTCATTGATTCAATGTTCTCCTATCATATTTCTAGTGAGTCTGAAGGGAACTGTGAATCACAGGATAATCTGTGGTATAATGAATTAATAATTATTGATAGAATTTTTTACAGGTTTCTTTTACTAAATACTTAAAAGTCCAATGATGCTATGCTGTTTTTCTTAGCACCCAGAGATTGGTCATGAACTGAAATAAAACATGTTTGAGAAGCATGTACTGGTTTAATACCTTTTGATGAGCAAATCAATATTGTAGAAAGCTGTAGGGCTACAAGGGTCTGGGTACACCACCTAACATACAAACTGTTCACATAAAGGCGGTTACAAATTTAGGATAAATAGACTTTTAGTGCACCTATCCTTTTCTGTTCCTGTTTGCCTCTTCCAGCGGTTTGGTAACAGTCAACATGTGACAAGAGCTGGATCACCCTCAAGGCCATCTAGGAGGGTTTATAAGATCAGATGGTTGTCCAGGGGCTCAAAATAGAAAAGCCAGCCACTCAATCATTTCTGCCTACCAACCACATTGATAAATAAGATCCAGTGAAAACCTGAAGTATAAAACATTCAAGGTCCCTATACTCTAGCTCCCCTGCCCAAAAAGTGGTCACTAGATCACAGAAAATACAAATAAATTAACAATTATAGGTGGAGTAATCTTCAAACATAGTTTAAAAAAAAAAAGATAAAAACCTAGCTGCAACTTCCAAAATCCCACGTACTATTTTATATTAGAAATTAAAATAGAGAACACACCTGAAGTGCATAGGTTCTTGTATAGACATATTATTATTGTATTCACATTAAATTCAACAATAGAAAGGATGACTAAAAAATCTTTGCAAAGAAAAAGTTAAAATAACAAAACCACCTACTCCTGGTATTTGAAATCCCCCTAATAAATTTCTAAAGCAAAAAGAACCATACATTAGCAAAATTAATTCAGATTTCTATACATGGGTCAAACCAGTCTAAATATATATAATTCAGTTGGAATCTCCTTCACGTCTCTCTAAAGTTTGATTACAGGTAATACCCCACCATTGAAACTGGAACCCAGATATAGTAATTAAAAACCTTGGCTTATACCGTACACAAAGGAGGAGTGTTTATAGATACGTAAACTGGGATTCTGTGTCCTTGAATATTTCTTGCACAATGCACATATATATCTTATGCACTCAATTCCATGCATTGTAGATGGAGGGATCAATCTGTAATGGAACAACTTCAAAATATGCCGGTCCCAAATTGTAATTCCACAATAGGGATGCATATGACAGCAGGCCTTTAAACATGCCTTACATCCGATGTACTGGCCAGAACACTACAACAAAGCTGGGCTGACTCTATACCCGGAGAAAAGTCCACATTTACTGCATGTTATGCATGGTATAAACAATATGACATCCTCACATATACAGCATATACCACAAAAGCGGTATAAGGCATAATGTCTCCCAGATATAAGCTCAAAAGCCAAGCCATCCATCCTGAGTTGTGGAATAGCCACATAGATCACTCCATAAGCAATGGCAAAACATTCCATAATATCTTCAATGCATAGGCAGGGGACCACGAAGAAACTGTGGGGTGGTGAAAAGTACCTAACTGGTTTTGCCGGTATACTACCAATTGCATCAGAGGATAAAAAGGCCTCACTTATCCATTTTGCCATGGCTCCCGGAGTGATCTATGTGGATATTCCAACAGCTCAGGATGGACAGCTTTTCAACTTTATATACATTGAGGGAAAAAAGTATTTGATCCCCTGCTGATTTTGTACATTTGCCAACTGAGAAAGAAATGATCAGTCTATAATTTTACTGGTAGGTTTATTTTAACAGTGAGAGACATATTAACAGCAAAAATATCCAGGATACGCATTTCAAAAATGTTTTAAAATGATTCGTATTTTAATGCGTGAAATATGCATTTGATCCCCTATCAATCAGCAAGATTTCTGGCTATCAGGTGTCTTATATTCAGGTAACAAGCTGATATTAGGAGCACTCTCTTAAAGGGAGTGCTCATAATCTCAGTTTGTTACCTGTATAAAAGACACCTGTCCACAGAAGCAATAAATCAGATTCCAATCTCTCCAACATGGCCAAGACCAAAAAGCTGTCCAAGGATGTCAGGGGCAAGATTGTAGACCTACAAGCCACAAGGCTGGAATGAGCTACAAGACCATCTCCAAGCAGTTTGGTGAGAGGGTGACAACAGTTGGTGCGATTTTTCGCAAATAGAAGAAACACAAAATAACTGTCAATCTCCCTTGGTCTGGGGCTCAATGCAAGGTCTCACCTCATGTTTCAATAATCATGCGAATGGTGAGGAATCAGCCCAGAACTACACAGAAGAATCTTGTCAATGATCTCAAGGCAGCTGGGACCATAGTCACCAGGAAAACAATTGGTAACACACTACACCGTGAAGGACTGAAATCTCACTGCTCATGTACAGACCTGTCTGAAGTTTGCTAATGAACATCTGAATGATTCAGAGGAGAACTGGGTGAAAGTGTTGTGGTCAGATGAGACCAAAATTGAGCTTTTTGGCATCAACTCAACTCGCCGTGTTTGGAGGAGGAAGAATACTGCCTATGACCCCAAGAACACTATCCCCACCGTCAAACATGGAGGTGGAAACATTATGCTTTGGTTTTTTTTTTTGCTAAGGGGATAGGACAACTTCACCGCATCTAAGGGACCATGAATGGGGCCATGTACCATCAAATCTTGGGTGAAAGCCTCCTGAGAACCTCCTTCCCTCAGCCAGGACATTCATTTTGTTTGGGTACAGCATTGCACAACCGCGCAATTGCCAGTTAAAGTGATGCGATTGCCATATGGCCTGGTCATTAAAGGGGGAATTCTTCCGGTCCTTAAAGCGGAGTTACGGCCACAATTTCACTTTTTAAATATAAATACCCCTGTAATACACAAGCTTAATGTATTCTAGTAAAGTTAGTCTGTAAACTAAGGTCTGTTTTGTTAGGTTGTTACAGCATTTAGACACTTTATAAAATAGAAAAATTGACTGGGGCCATCTTAAGTGTGGGCATCATGAAGCCAGACTGTATGACTTCCTGGATTTCAGCCTTGCAAATCTCGCACATGCTCAGTGCTGCACAAGCTGTCAGATCAGGTTTCAGCACCTGTGCTGTCCAAGTCACATGATTTTTTGAGACTGGGGAGTGCACAGACTCCTGGAAAGTTACACCCACTAAATTCCCAGGAGTCTGTGCGGTGTAGGTTAGGAAGCATTAAGCACCTAGGTGCAGGCAGTGGGAAGATTAACTATTCTGCCTAGCAACAACACTTTGAAGGCATCTAAAAAAATAAATTATTTTCGTAAAGGACTAATGACATTTTTTTAAAACTACTGATGTAATGTTATATTTATGGGTGGAACTCCACTTTAAGTGGTTAATGACTTAGGGGGGAGCTGCAAAGAAGAGTGGGACAAAATCTCTTCTAAGGTGTATGCAAACCTGGTGGCCAACTACAAGAAACGTCTGACCTCTGTGATTGCCAACAAGGGTTTTGCCACCATGTACTAAGTTATGCTTTGCGAAGGGGTCAATCCTTACCTCAACTCATTGAAATGCAAATCAATTTATAACTTTCTTAAAATGCGTTTTTCAGAATATTTTTGTTGTTATTCTGGCTCTCACTGTTAAAATAAACCTACCATTAAAATTATAGACTGATCATTTTTTTTTTTGCTTTAGGAAAGAATATCAGGGGAAATTTAGAATACAGGTGTCGGTGGAGTCAATATTACAACTTTATTCTTAGCCGAGATGTTTTAGTAATTTTTTTCTATTGTTGAATTTAATGTGAATAAAATATTGCCATATTTATACAAGAACCTATGCGTGTTCTCTATTTTCATTTCTAATATAAAATAGGAGGAGTTTTGTGAGTCAGATTTTTAGCATATTTTGTGATAAGCTCAAGATCCTCTGTGAGCTTAGGAATGCTGACTGGCATTTCAGGATGGAGAGTGGAGGCAGGAAGGAAAACAGAGAACTGAAATTCCCCCAACTCCTCTCTTTACACTGAACAAAGAAGTGCTCAGCTTTGAGCACAGAGCTGTCAGAATCCTGGCACAGCTATAAGGTAACATGCAGATCAGTATGCTCTGTCATCAATCTTTATATAGTGCAGGTAAAGGAGACACGAGGAATATAATAGACTCCCGATGTCTCCATAAAGATTACATTTTCTGTCTTTGCCCTTACTGTCACATGGGGCATCTAAGCCTGCCTATGACAATAATAATGCAACACAATAATGCAACAAAAATACCAAATATGCAAGAAAAAAATTAAAGAATACCTACAGTACATAAACATACACAAAGGACACATAAACATACTTAAAGCAGCTGCAAAATGCTATACACTTGGAAAATAGCAGAAAACAGCAATGTTCAGAATTGTGAGTAGGCAATGCGTGAAAAACGTTTAGCACTAAACCAAATTGATGGCTCCAAAATTACTTTTCTACCTCTGGAATGTGCAGATACCTAATATATTTTGAGTAATATCCATTTAAAGGGACCAAGTCACCACAACAAGAAATCGAAACAGCCTGTAAAAAAAGATTAGTTAAATATATTTGTCTAGTGGGTGGAGTAACCAACATTCTCTCTGTTCAACGGCTGCTTCCCCCTGCCGTGGTCTGTGGGCCTTCATATCATCCTCTACATCACTACTATGTTCTGAAGGTACATAGCAGTACACAGCAGGAAATGTGGCATACAATGCACCCAGAAGTGTTACTGCACAGATAACTAATCTTCCATCACAGACTGCATTTGGTTTAATTTTCTTCTGCAGTGACTGGGTCACTTCAAATCCCTGTTACACAACACAACTTACTTATCTCTACAGGCCTGCCGTAGAAGAAGAATTTTTGGGCCATCATTTTGGTTTAGCTCTGAACTGATGAGCTGTTAAACTTCTCAATGCATTCCTTAGTTACAATTCTGGGTATTGTAATTGTCTGCTGTTTTGCAGGTGCACACCAATTTGTAGCTGGATATATTTGGTAGAACCTCAGAGCCAGTGACCAGAAGTGTAGCCACAATGTCCCGTTGTTCTCTACAGTCACCACTTCCTGCCACTACCTCACGCCAACAGGCTGAAGAAGTAAAAGTAGAGTAAAGATGCGTGGATTCATCTTCGTCATTACTGTCACACCGCTGTCCTCTGCTCTCACAACTTCCACCTATCAGAGTAAGGTAGGAGAAGAAAGATGAGCTTACAGTGTTTTAGTTTATATGGGGGGAGTTACAGAAGATAGTAGAGTTTACATTCTAATAGGTTAGAAGAGAAATAGAATTTGGATGAACGTACATATTATTAGGCTATGGGGGGGGGGGGGGGGGATGAAAAAATAAATAAAGTAGTATGATAGAAGATTTGTTTGAAATGAGGTTCTTATATTATTGGAATATAATCTATATATCTATATGTAAAAGTGTCCTGGGGTGGAGGTTGTGGGGGGGGGGGTGGCTTTGGTCGGACAGAGAAACTTTTAGCCTACCTAAGGCCTTATTTGGTCCTAATCTGGCTTTATGTGTGACCACACTGCAGAAAGATTGTTGTTGCTTACAGGCCACCACACAGTCTTTCTTTCAAACGCTTACATTTTTTTTGCATAGTACCACTTACTTGTGCACACTGCAGTCTCTGTTACTTCAGTGGAAAAATGTATCCTGGTGGTCTGGTAATTTAGAGATAATAACAATCCTTCTTCTATACAAAGAGAGACAGTGAAACTTTTATTTCTCTGTTATATTACATTAATGTGTTATTTTTTTCCAACTATTTTAGACCATATTCATACTTGTTCGTTTTCAATCACGGTTTTCATGGAAATCAATGAAAACTGGTTAAAACCATGTTTTGACAGGCAATTTAACGCATGGTCACAGGTCAATGCACATAATAACATATCAACATGCACACATACACATAAACACAATTACGGGTATAGGTGGGTGTTATTGTGCATGTTGATGCATGTTACAGCACATGTTGCATTTTTATTGATCTCCTTGATATCCAATGTGCATAAAAACACATAGGTAGGGATCTGGTCACAAAGGAAATATCCTCTGACAAAGCATGCTCCTGACCACCTATGTAAGGGGCATTTTTATACATTGGTCATCAGTGGAAAAACACAGACATCTTAAAATATAATGTGAAACTGTAACAAAGCCAGCAGAAGGAAGAACCTCCATTAAACTGTTGGTCTGTAGGAGTAAAACTCCCCATTACATTGATGGTCAGTACAGTAAATATAATGCCCTTTACATCAGTCAGTGCTAATGGTTGGTGGTAAGTAGGAGGTAAAACCTCCCTTACGCTGGTAATGAACAGGAGTAAGATTCTTCTTTACATAGGTGGTCAGTGGAAAGAATACTACATTATTCCCACTGACCATAAATATAAAGAAAATTCTTCAATGTAAATAGTTCTTTCCAGGTTCACTAAATAAAATACAAATTAACCATTTTTTTAAGTGCAAAGCTTTCCTTTTGAAGCACATTACTTGATGAAAGAGACATCAAATAACAATTAAATATTTTAAAAACATTGTAAAACCACCCACCGCATATACAGTATACTGCGGCAGGGCGGCTCTATTGCATGAAATAACGTACCTGTACGTCATTTCATGCAATGGATACTGTGGGCGCACGGAGGAGGAGCCAATCAGCGGGTCCGCCATTGTCCGCCGGGCCACCCCCGATTGCTCAACAGAGAGACAGAATTTGGATGTAAACAAGGCAGATCCCCAGTCTGACAGGAAAGTACACATTGATCTTCTGTTCCTTACAAGCAGGAACATGGATCTCTGTGTTCTTCCTGTCAGTTCATCCCCTACACAGTTGAAAAACACTCCCAGGAAACACACTTAACCCTTTGATCGCCCCTGATGTAAACCCCTTCCCTGCCAGTGTCATTTATACAGTAATGCCACGTACACGCGATTGGTTCGTCTGATGAAAACGGACCGTTTTCATCAGACGAACCGATTGTGTGTGGGCCCCATCAGTTTTTTTCCCATCTGTGAAAAAATTTCAAACCTGTTTTAAAATTATCTGATGGTTAAAAAAACGAAAAAAAACATCAGACCGTTTTCATCGGATGAACCGATCGTGTGTACAGGGCATAACACTTCCTTTTTTGGCACTGATCACTGTATTGGTGTCACTGGTCATCAAAAAGTGTCACCTAGTGTCAGATCTGTCCACCGCAATGTTGCAGTCCCTCTAAAAATCGCTGATCGCCGCCTTTACCAGTAAAAACAACAGAAAATGTCCATAAATCTATCCCATAGTTTGTAGACACTATAACTTTTGCGCAAACCAATCAATATATGCGCTTATTGGGATTTTTTTTACCAAAAATATGTAAAAGAATACATATTGGCCTAAATTGGTGAATAAATCTGATTTTGAACATTTTTGGGGGGATATGCATTATAGCAGAAAGTAAAAAATATTTTTTTTTCTTTTTCAAAATTTTCAGTCTTTTTTTGTTTATAGTGCATAAAATAATTAACCGCTGAGGTGATCAAATACCACCTAAAGAAAGCTCTGGCCCAGATTCACGAACGACTTACGCCGACGTATCTTCTTATACGCCGCGTAAGTCCACGGATGCGCCGTTGTATCAATGCGCCGTATTCTTGAAACCAGATACGCCTGAATTCTGGCTCCATCCGACCAACGTAAGTCTCCTACGCCATCGTATCTTGGGCGCATATTTACGCTGACCGCAAGGGGCGCTTCCATTGATTTACGCGTTGAATATGTAAATGAGCTAGATACGCCGATTCACGAACGTACTTACGCCCGTCGCAATAATCTACGCCGTTTACGTAAGGCGTACGTCCGGCGTATAGTTATCCCTCATAAAGCAGGGGTAAGTCATGTTATGGTATGGACGTCGGAACAGCCGTCGGATTTTACGTCGTTTACATAAGCCGTACGTGAATGGGGCTGGGCGTAAATTACGTTCACGTCGCACGAATTGAGCCGTCGTATCTTAGGGAGTATATGCAACGTGATTCTGAGCATGCGCGCGCATGTGCCGTTCGATCGGCCATTCATTAACATGGGGTCACAGTTAATTTCAATACATCACGCCCACTACCTGCCTACTTTGAATTAGGCAGGCTTACGCCGGCGCAAATATGGGAGCGAGTGCTTTGTGAATACTCAGCTTACCTCTCAATGTTAAGTCGGCGTAGCGCATATGAGATGCGCTACGCCGGCACAAAGATACGCTGATGTACCTCAATCTGGCCCTCTATGTGTGGGAAAAAAAGGACATCAATTTCATTTGGGTACATCATCACACGTCCGCACAATTGTCAGTTAAAGTAACGCAGAGCTGAATCGCAAAAAATGGCCTGGTCATTAGGTAAAACCTTCCACGTGTTTTATACAATACCAAAATACGACGAAACATGTAAGAATATTAGCAATATATCAAAAACTACTTAAAAACTCCAACTTTATCTCAAAATATGTTTACACTGAATATATACTATCATTTATGTTTAAATACTCTGTCCCTAACCAGAAATGAAAGTCAGATCTACAGCATATAATGATTTCTATATTTATATACAAGGATCAATAAGCTGTAAAATGGTAAGTACAAGTAAAACCATGACAGAGAGTTATAAGATTTCAGGCAGTTTGGATATGACTTTTGGGAGTTATGTTGAACAGAACTAAAGTAAATAAATGAATAAAAAACTGTTGTTATTAATAACAAATACGATTTTTTGTTTAATTTTTTTCCTTATAATAAGCCTGATTTAATATTATGTGTAACAACTGCACTTTCATATTTTTTATTTTCCTGTTTTAAAAAAATCAGCCCAGTTTTCTTGAAAATAGTGATAAATGCACCCGTTTTCTAACAAATTCAGATGATTTTAAAAAATAATAAAAACAAAATGTTGCTTATAGCTTGCATCAAGCCTCACAATTTTAAGTGTTTTACTTTTAGGAAGGAAACTATAGATGCTTATTGATCTTAATGCGGAGTTCCACATTTTTTTTTTCATGAATATCGTTTTTTTAATAACCTTATTTATATTAGTCAAGTTTTACGGATGGATTGCCGCTAGGTTGCTGATTTCCCAAAGTAAAATAACTTATATTATGCCTTGCTGGCATTTTCCATATTGCTTGTAAGCATGTGAAGCCCACAAGCACAATCTTCCGTGACACAGTGCAGCTGACGGACCAGCATGCACCACCCATTCTCGCGCATGCGCAGTATGCACGGTTAACAGCGCCATACACTTCAGACATTGCCATCACAACGGGCGGCATCGTCGGAATTCCCCTTTCCGTTGTGATGGCAACAAAGCCCTCGGCGCTGCCCACTGACTCCTGGGAAATGATGACACACATCTCCCAGGAGCACCAGCGAGCACGGAAATGACGTCAGGCGCCACAGAGAGGAAGTGGCAGTTCATGCATTCAATATATATCACATTCCACAACAGATTGTCAGACATTGTAACTTGAGAAAAGAAATGTGTAGTGGAGAATGCCGTAATAAAACTATCTTCTGAATGTCATCCTTAGATCACGTTGACTACCATTGGCTATGGTGACAAAACCCCACACACGTGGCTTGGAAGACTTCTCTCAGCTGGGTTTGCTCTGCTTGGCATTTCCTTCTTTGCTTTACCTGCAGTGAGTATTAAACTGAAAGCCACAATAACAATCCAGATACATAATGCTGACATTTACATAAATATTATACACAAGGAGTGGTGCTTTACATCTCACATGTTTGCAACTGTAGGAAAAAAATGTCCATCTATCTATCTATCTATCTATCTATCTATCTATCTATCTATCTATCTATCTATCTATCTATCTATCTATCTATCTATCTATCTACCTATCTATCTACCTATCTATCCATTGTGTTTGAAGTTATGAAAATGTTGTTGATATATAGATAGGTGGATAGATTAATAGGAGGAGATCAATGGGGGGACTTTATACAGTATGAAAACTGCAAGGGTAATTTACAAGTAATGTGTAGCCAACAGCAAAAATGCAGACATGTGACTACTGTTTGTCACTAGGCAAGCACACCTTTATCAGCAGACAACTATTGTTTTCTTGGGCAGCGCTCACAGAAATAATTAAGAAAAAACAACAGCAGTCTCTTGCAGTGTATAGTTTATCTTAAAATATATCCCCATGAGCCATATTAATATAGTACACTCAGAGATTCTTCTTTTACATTTTACAATTTTTATTAATATCAGTATCCTCTGTATTAATAAAGCTTATATCCTCTTTTTAAATTGTTGCCTGTGATCCGTAGCCCACATATTAGTCTTTGTCCACTGGAGAGTTGTGTTATTGAATTTATTCTTTTTTAGATCAATACCTGCAAGAAGAAGTTTTTTTAATGAGGCCACAATGCTGAGTTTAAAAGTACCATAATATGCTCAGTTCTTTTGATTATTTGAGACCAATTAAAATAAAAAACAGAACTTGGAACATTCTTCCACTGTTAACGTATCCCGAGACGACTCAGTCAATGAAGTGGGAAGATACTAAATGAAATTTTATATGTCAAGCTGATGACTGTCTTTGAAAGTCAGTAGAGATTTTATATAAACTCATTATATAATGTGTGGGTGGCTGCTGACATTTAACTCCCTAATAGGTGTAAGCAGGGTAACAATAAAATATTCTTTTATCCATCCAGATGATTACACTTTATATGGTTCAGTGGTTTAGAATCTCAATCTATATATGAATGAAGTGAAAGAATCCATTTTGAATGAAAGTGATTAATGCAGTACACTGCAATTTCATGCATACGGATTCTAATTCGCCAAAACTTTTGTTACAAATTTTAATTACTTAATTATACTTCCCTTTTCCATGTTTAAAAGCATTTGACAATAACACTGATACAAAGTGTAATTTTTTTCCTGATACAAAGTGTCACAGGCAAAAACATTTACATCAGTGAGTGTGCTTTAAAACATATCTCAGTGACCAACCAAACAGTCCAGAGTTTAATGGACTGGGCTGGGGACCCTTAGGCCGCGGACACACGGTCGTTCCAAACGGATGAGAATGGTCCGCCGGGCCATTTCCATCGGTTCACCGCTGAAGTGGCCTGATGGTCTGATGTGCGTACACACCATCGTTACAAAAACCGATCGGGTCAGATCGGTTTGGACCGACCGTGTGTACAAGGCCTTACAACCTCTGCATTATAGCCTTTTTTAAAGAGGGGGTAGAAAACCCTGTCAACTACCCAACTTCACTTTTCTATCAAAGGATGAAACAGAGGACCTTTGTAAACACCTATGGCACAGCAAAACATAGCATCATTCCTATTTGTGGTGTCCGTAGCCCTGAGGACATCTCTGACAACTATCAAAGTCGTAGAACAGAAATGTTTTAAAAAAAAAAAAAGCAATATGTTTATTGGTTGTTTTAATGGCCATTTGGTGCTTGTATTTGTTCCCTATGGTAATTAATGTTTGGCAATGATTATTGCAGTATCAGTAATGGACCAACTAACACATTACATTACAGGGTATTCTTGGATCCGGGTTTGCCTTAAAAGTTCAGGAACAGCACCGACAGAAGCACTTTGAAAAGAGGAGGAATCCTGCCGCTAGTTTAATTCAGGTGAGGGCAAAGAAATCTTGCATGTTCTTGTGACCTTGGTGTAATACAAATTAAATATAATCAAAGCCAAAATATGCATATACGGTATGTCTTTTATCATAATAACATGCTGATGAATGCTTTAAAAATCTTGCAATTAAATTACTCAATTTGTTCAGGGCAGGAACCTATTGCACAAAAAAAAGTAAAATATGCAGTAAATCTATAGGAAAAAATATTCTATTATGTCTCAAAAGCTGAGAAATGTTTTCCTTGTAAGACATGTATAAGATACATGAGACACATAATGCCATTTTCATGTGTTCAACACATGTGTTTCAAACACATGTTCCACCATATTTATAGTGGAAACACAATGAAAAGTATGCATAAAGCACTTTGATCAATTTTCATAACAACATTTTTATGACAAAAAAACATAAGCAGAATAAACAGCGCTCCATAAACACAGCTAACTTTAAACACATTCATGAGCAATCAAATGTGTGCATCCATATGGCAAATGTACATTACAAGCTCATGTATGTATGTATCAGTGGTTCCAGAAGCGTTTATCAGAAGCATTTTTCCAAGAGCAATAAGAACATACAGTAAAACCTTGGTTTGCGAGCATAATTCCTTCCAGAAACATGCTTGTAATCCAAAGCACTTGTATATCAAAGCATTTGTTTTATAAAAGAGAAGAGAGGGACCTCTAAGTGTAGCAATAAGTTGCTAAATGTTGTACCTTTAATAAATATAACCATATTGCTACACTTAGAGGCTCCTCTCTTCTTTTATATACTCAGTTGTGACATGACGCTACTCTTATATCAAGACATCGCTTGTATATCAAGACAAAATTTATTAAAACATTTTGCTTGTCTTGCAAAACGCTCTCAAACCAAGGTTTTACTGTATATGGCTGTGTGCAGATTTGCAATTTTTCCCGTGCTTCATTGGCATTGCAGTGTAATGCACCTTGCCTCTGCATGTTTATCTTACAAATTCAGTAAAATTGAAAAAGTGAAAGAAGTTTCTCCAATACACTCACGAGAGATTTTTTGATCAAGTAACCTTACTTTAGATGGCCTTTAGATTTTTTTGTAATCTTCAGGTTAGTAAAATAGTATTCACCTGTGTGATAACTGAAGGCTGGGCCACTGCAAGGTGGGAACATTGGATAATAGTTCAGTCCCTCTCACAGCACCTCCACTTAAATGGGCCTTTTGACATGAAAGTGCCACCCCCAACAGAGATAACGTTTTTCCCCAGTCTCAAGCCTCGTACACACGCTCAGTTTACTCGGCAAGAACCAGCAAGTAAACTGCTGGCAGAGCTTTCTTGCCGAGTATACCGAGCGTGTGTACGAGGCTTTCAGGTTTCTTGTCAAGAAAACTGCCTAAAATCTCGATGAGAAAAATAGAGAACCTGCTCTCTATTTTCTCGTCATGATTCTCGGCAGTGTTTTCCTCCCGAGAAACCTGAGAGTGTGTATACTTACCTGTCGCCGTGGAAACCCGTGCATGCTTGAAATTACTTTGATGCATGCGCGGTAGCTTCCTAGGCATAGGTAGGGTGCAGCAAGATGGCATTGAATGTGCCTTTCAAAAGAACCGCGGTTCTTTTGAAAGGATCGTCTGTACACTCAGGCGGCAAGAGATTCTTGCCAAGAATCTCGCCAGGAAAAACAACGTTTTTTTCCTGACGAGATTCTGGCCCATGTGTACAAGGCTTCAGTATTCTAATTTTCTGTATCTTTTGCAGTGATGTCAATCCATGTCTTGAATGGTTTTTAAAAAGGTTTCTTGCAAACACCCAAGAGGTTGGGTTGGATAAAATACGCAGCAGAGTACATTGTCTCAAAGCTAGTAGTCTATGCATTGAGACTAGATTTAGCTTGCACACAGCAGACGGAAGTTGCATCTAATACAACCAAGGTGCCTGTGTTTTTTCTATACCAGGCAGGGACTCCCCTGCAATATCATTAAAACTACTAGATCAATATGGGTAAAGCAGTAGGCAAGTGGTGAATCCCTAAAGTAGTCAGATCATCGTGGGTAAGTGCCATTCTTAAGTAATTATTAAGCACCCATGGTAGGCCCAGTAGACTGAGGCCTTCAGACCTGAGCAAGAGCCCAGTATCTTAGACCCAGATAATGATATGTAGGCAAAGACCCCTGCAGAAGCATGGTAAGGACTTTTGTTAAAGCAAGTCCAAAACCCACCAACAACAAAGTCATCAGTGGTTGGCTAAGCAACCAACAATAGGGCCAACTATAATGCATCTTTAGTTCAGTCCTCTGGATCTCTCAACATAGAGCTTTGATGACACAACACATGAAGCAACTGATCCACACTCAAGTTGGCCAAAGACAGCTTCCAACTGAATCAGACAAAATTGAAGCCATGGGTGGCCTTGTCAGTACCACCAGGCTTGACTTAACCACTTTCATACCGGGCCTATTTTGGCACTTCTCTCCTACATGCAAAAATCATAATTTTTTTGCTAGAAAATTACTCAGAACCCCCAAACACTATATATTTTTTTTTAGCAGACACCCTAGGGAATAAAATGGCAGTCATTGCAACTTTTTATCTCGCATGGTATTTGCGCAATCATTTTTCAAACGCCTATTTTGGGGGACAAAAACGGTTTCATGAATAAAAAAAAAAAAAAAACAGTAAAGTTAGCCCAATTTTTTTGTATAATGTGAAAGATGAAGCTACTCTAAGTAAACAGATACCTAACATATCACGCTTTAAAATTGTGCACACTCATGAAATGGCACCAAACTTCAGTACTTAAAAATCTCCATAGGCGTCGCTTATTTTTTTTTTTACAGGTTACCAGTTTAGAGTTATAGGAGATCTAGTGCTAGAATTGTTGATAGCGCTCTAATGCACACGGCAATACCTCACATAGTTACATAGTTACACAGTTACATAGTTACATAGTTAGTCAGGTTAAAAAAAGACACAAGTCCATCCAGTTCAACCACAAAAAAATAAACAAAAAAACTAAAAAACACAGTACATGTGTGGTTTGAACTGCGTTTAAATATGTGGACGTGTGTGTTCGCTTCTGAGCGCAAGCTACCGGGGATAGGGGCATTTAAAAGAATATATATATATAATATTTTATTTTTTATATACTTAATTTATTTTATTTTTACACTTTTTGATCACTTTTATTCCTATTACAAGGAATGTAAACATCCCTTGTAATAGGAATGGCTCATGACAGGTACTCTTTATGGAGAGATGCAGGGTCAATAAGACCCCACATCTCTCCTCCAGGCTGGAAAGCATGAGATTGTTTCTCCAATGGCACGGGAGAGCCCGGAGAAGCACCAAATGGCGGCGGGAGGGGGGGACATCCCCTCCCGTCGCCTATAAGAATGATCAAGCAGCAGAACTGCCGCTATGATCATTCTTATGGTGCACAGGATCGCCGGCTGAAGAGATGGATATCTGAATGATGACTGTAGCTGCAGGCATCTTTCAGATATCCCCACTCAAAGTCCAGGACGCCATATGACGTCCAGTGGTAGGGAAGTGGTTAAAAGTTGATTAAGCTGGGCAGCACACAGACGGACTCTGGCCAATAACCAGCGTGCACAGACACATCAGCGCATCCTCGTGTGCCAGCCCGCATAGGCGTACAAGTCTGCCTGCCTAGGCACATGCCTCTGCGTGTCCGATCCTGGGATTGCACAGGCACCAATATCTGCTAGTGGCTGCAAACATCAAAGCAGGCTGCACCTCTGCTACTGAGGTATATAGCTGGGTTACTGCATTTAATGTACATTACTTCTGGAGGGCAAGGGAAGGTGGTTTAGTGTTAGTTTTGTCAAAAGGTACAGCTGGACTTTAAAGCTGAACTCCAGGCAAACAGCTAAGTACAAACATGGGAGTTGCTTTACCTTCTGAGATGTATTGCTGTCCATCAAGCCATCAGCTTTACACAACTCTGCCAGATGACATAGCCAGGCTGGTGGTGACTTGATTTTCTCGTGTACACTTAAGCAATGCAGCTTGGCTACCTCCGCACCCCCAGCCTGTGACTGTACGTGAAGGGGCAAAAGCTGACTGCTCACTCAGCTTTCTCCTCCTGTCAGCGTTCTTTGTCTGCACTACAACACAAGTCATTGGCTCTTAGTAGAGCCTCACCCTCTATGCATATGTGTCTCCTTGTCTCAATGCTGTGGTATGAAGGACTGCAAGAGTAAATGTAAATTCAGGTACTTACACTAGCTGCATTTAAAAAAACATTAAATATGTTTTTAATGACCAAAAAGCTGTTCTTATTTTTCTATATTTGCTTGGAGTTCAGCTTTAAAGGGTTTCATATAATCAAAATAATATTTTTACATTGTCATATATGGTGATATAGCAATAATTCATCACAATACTATAGAAGTACAGAGAAAACATGGTGTATTTTATTCATTAGTCACAAATACATTGCATTAAAGGGGTGGTTCACCCTAAAAACTACTTTTTTTTATTACAATGGCCCCCCACATTACAATACGATTAAGGCTATTATTATTTTTTTGAAGCTGTACATACCTTGACATTTTGACCAAAAACGAGCTCCCCCCGTCGCGTAAGCTGCGTCACGATTGGCGAAAGGAGCCGAACGGCGATGCGCATGCGCAGTATAGCGCCGACTCGCCGTTCGGCTCCTTTCGCCAAACGTGACGCGGCTTACGCGACGGGGGGGAGCTCGTTTTTGGTCAAAATGTCAATCACAGACATGTGAGGAACGCCCACTCCCGCGGGACTCGCAACGGGTGAATATGCTGTACAAAGGTATGTACAGCTTCTAAAAAATAATAATAGCCTTAATCGTATTGTAATGTGGGGGGCCATTGTAATAAAAAAAAGTAGTTTTTAGGGTGAACCACCCCTTTAAGTTGTAAATTAGCACACCCTGTGGCCAGTTAAACTGTCAAACATTAAAGCAGAACTTTAGGCAAAACTTTTTGGGCCAGATTCACAAAGAGATACGACGGTGTATCTACAGATACACCATCGTATCTCTGACGTAAACTGGTCCTATCTATGCGCCTGATTCATAGAATCAGATACGCATAGATAGGGCTAGATCCGACAGTGTTACACTGTGTTACACTGTCGGATCTATTTTTAAATTTAAAAATGGCGCCGGGGGCGTTCCCGCTGATTTACGATAAATAATATGTAAATCAGCGAGATACGTAAATTTACGAACGTACGCGGACCCGTCGCATTGTTTTTACGTCGTTTCCGTAGCGGTTTTCCGTCGTATACTTACCCTTTCTTTTATCAGGCGCAGCCAATGTTAAGTATAGCCGGCGTTCCCGCGTCGAATTTGAAATTTTCTACGTCGTTTGCGTACGCCGATTCACGAACACGCGCGTCGCAAGTCCCGCTCACGTCGCAACCACTGACGTCCTATTGACGTCAGTGGGAGCAATGCACGCCGGGAAATTCCCCGGACGACGCATGCGTATTTAAATCGGCGCGGGAACGCGCCTGATTTAAATATGACACTCCCCTAGCCGCGGAATTTGAATTCCGCTGGGGGATTTAGGATCCGCCGTCGCAAGTTTGGAGGTAAGTGGTTTGTGAATTAGCCACTTGCCTCCTAAACTTGCGGGAGCGGATCTTAATTCACGTAGATCGAGCGGATCTATAGATCCGCTGAGCTACGTGAATCTGGCCCTCTATTTTTAATTTTGGATCGAGAAAGGGAGAGTTATAATCGCCGTCAGATTTTTTGCAGAGATTTCCCTTTTACTTTCAAAGAGAAAATAGAGTATTGTTGTTAACAGGGGCATAGATGGCAATAAAAATGGCAGGTGTTCTAACCCCTCTGCCATCTGTCCAAAACTAAAAAAAAAAGTTGTGTCTTAATTATAGTTTAAATATTGGGCCTGGTAAATATCTGACTTCACTGAAGAAGCATTTTACTGTACGCAGGGGGAACTACATGAGGTGCCTGTTGCTGAGTGTTATGTTTTGTTATACTCCAAAACCCTTATTGACTTTTCTAATTCTGATCTGGTTTTATTAATATGCTTTGCTCTTAATAGGACTCCAGTTTTCTTGATTAACAGCATTCTTTTTATTTCTTAGGCAATGTGTAATATTAAAATAATGTTCAAGGGTAACTCCGCTTTAGTTTAAAAAAAAATTATAACATATATGTCATTGATACAGATGTTTTTGTAATTAACTGTTAATATAAATTGTGTTTCTAGTCCAATTTGCAGTAAATTCAAATTGAAAAAATTAAAATATCTATTTTGTGAGCTTCAACAAAACTGCAGTAGGTAGGACTTTGACATTAAGAATGACAAAATCCTTGCAGTTTATTTAAAGGGACCCTGTCACCAGGCCATTCATTTTTATTTATTTTTTTAAATATGGAACGCTTCACGAATTTGCGTGTCATCCTTGCGCAGGGGCCATGCTAATCTTCTCTGTATCGTTCCAATTTTAGTATATGTCCTGCCGAAGCGAGGACACCAGGCCATTCATTTTAACAACAATGTTACCATAAGATTATGGGCCGGATTCATAAAGAAGATATGACGGCGTATCTCCTGATATTGAAGAAAGGGGGGAATGAAAAAATGGACTTTGTAGGCACTTATTTATAAAAATACAAAAATTATTTTAATGGTACATAGAAAATAAATACAAAACCAAAAAATAAATTAATATTTAAAACACAGTATGGGGTATTAAGAATCAAAAGTAGTGGGCCGTGCTGAGTGATTCTGTTGGTGCAAAACTCTGAAGGCCTTCAATTTGCACGTTGGTCCACTCTTTGTTCAACCCTTTAACCGTGTATAGTGTTCCAGGGAATGCTCTACTAGTTTCACGGATTAATTCCGCTTCATCGGGAGCTTCATCGGGAGCTTGCAACATATCTCCTGATATGCCGTCGTATCTCTGAGTCCGGCCGGTCGTATCTATGCGCCCGATTCATAGAATCAGTTAGGCATAGATCTCCCTAAGATCCGACAGGTATAAGTGACATACACCGTCGGATCTTAGGCTGCAATTCTAGGCCGGCCGCTAGGTGGCGATTCCATTGCGGTCGGCGTAGAATATGCAAATGAGTCGTTACGCCGATTCACGAACGTACGCTTGCCCGTCGCAGTAAATGTACGCCGTTTCCGTAAGAGATATGCGGCGTAAAGATAAAGCTGCCCCCTAGGTGGTCTAGCCAATGTTAAGTATGGCCGTCGTTCCCACGTCGAAATTTGAAATTTAACGTCGTTTGCGTAAGTCGTCCGTGAATGGTGCTGGACGCCATTTACGTTAACGTCGAAACCAGTGACGTCCTTGCGACGTCATTTAGCGCAATGCACGTCGGGAAATTTTAGGGACGGAGCATGCGCAGTACGTTTGCCGTGGGAACGCGCCTAATTTAAATGATCCACGCCCCATTTGAATTAGGCGGGCTTGCGCCGGGCAGATTTACGCTACGCTGCCGCGACTTTACAGGCAAGTACTTTGTAAGTCAACCACTTGCCCGTAAAACTTGCGGTGGCGTAACGTAAATGTGATACGTTACGCCGCCGCAGATTTACGCAATTATACGTGAATCTGGCCCTATATGTGCAATTAACATATTATTTATCTTTAAAACACTGTCCTGTGTAATTATTAAAAAGGTCTGAGACTACTAATGGGAGCTACCATCTTGTATGTAATGTCAGCAGTCTCAGCAGGGTGAGACCTGTCATTCAAGGGCATGGCTGTGATGTGATTGAGGCAAGCCGCACATCGCTGAAGCTCTTTACCTGCCATCCTGTTCTGACATTCTGCGGGAACTTCCCTCACCATTCCCGGTTCTATTCGGTTATCTGCCTCTCCTACAGCACTACTGCTCCTCTCCGTTGTTGCAAATGTTTCAGGGCAACCCACGCATTCCTGTAATCCTCTCGCCCATCCTCAGTGGCAGCCATCTTACCCACGAGGAACTTCACCCATATCCTCAAAATTACAACAAAGGAATTTTTAGAAACTTTTAGTAATGGCAATCTACAAACTTATTGATAACTGCAAGCATATGTTTTCTGCATTTTATTTCTCCCCATTCTTCTCACGGTAGTCATTTTCACTAAAAGCAGATGAATCCATCTCTCTTTACTTCCTGGAACTCTGGGTCTGCCCCAGTGGCGGCTGGTGCTCAAAATTTTTGGGATGGCGCAAACAAAAAAAAAAATTGCAGCCTCACTGTGCCCATCACATGCAGCCACTGTGCCATCAAACGCAGCCACTGTGCCATGCCACCAAATGCAGCCACTGTGCCATCAATTGTCACCACTGTGCCATGCCATCAAACACAGCAACGGTGCCATCAATTGTCACCACTGTGCCATGCAACACAGCAACTGTGCCATCAATTGTCACCACTGTGCCATGCCATCAAATGCAGTCACTGTGCCATCAATTGTCACCACTGTGCCATGCCATAAAACGCAGCCACTGTGCCCCTCAATTGGTGCCAATTGTCACCACTGTGCCCTTTAATTGTCACCACTGTGCCCCATGATGCCACTGTGCCCATTGTCACCACTGTGCCCCATGATGCCACTGTGCCCATTGTCACCACTGTGCCCCATGATGCCACTGTGCCCATTGTCACTCACCACTGTGCCCCATGATGCCACTGTGCCAATTGTCACCTCTGTGCCCTTTGTCACCACTGTGCCTCATGATGCCACTGTGCCAATTGTCACCTATGTGCCCTTTGTCACCACTGTGCCCCATGATGCCACTGTGCCCATTGTCACTCAGCACTGTGCCCCATGATGCCACTGTGCCAATTGTCACCTCTGTGCCCTTTGTCACCACTGTGCCCCATGATGCCACTGTGCCCCTTTCCCTGTAAAAAGCACTTACCTGAGGATTCCATGTCCTCCCTCGATGTCTTCTGCCGCTTTGGTGAAGCTTCAGCCAATCAGGTTCCTGATAACCAGAATCCGGGAACCTGATTGGCTGAAACGGCCGTTTGTCTTATGCAAGGAGCGCAGATTGCCTGCACTCCGAGTATAGACATCTGAGAGCCGGAGAAAAGCCTATCAGAGCCGCTGGCTTTGATAGGCAGTTCCCCTCAGCCAACCAGCTGCCGCTATTCGGGTAACCGGCGTCCCGCGTCCGGTTATATGAATAGACCAGGCAGCTGGCAACCAACCAATAACATACATTCGTGCATTTATGCACGAATGTGTGTTATTTGCGAGAGGGGGTGGCGCTGCAGCGCCCTCTATAGATGGCCGCCAGAACTGCGGCTAAAATGTCAAAATGACATTTTAGCCGAAAAAAAGTTCTTAAAGGGCACGTTTTTTTTTTTTTTTGTGTGACTGTGGGAGGGGGGGCGGCGCCCGTGCGTCCCTATGGACGGGCCGCCACTGGTCTGCCCCCTGAAACATTTGACAGTGCACATCATCTGAGAGGGAAAGCACTGGTGATATATTGTTCCCAGGATGCATCTCTATGTGTCTGGTTACATCAACAGTGCCTCACTCAGCCAGGAAGTGGAAAAACAGCAAAAAAGGCAAAAAAAATATTTGTTTAACCACTTACAGACCGGAAGATTTTCCCCCTTAATGACCAGGCCATTTTTTGCGATACGGCACTGTGTCGCTTTAACGGACATTTGGCCGGTCGTGCGACCTTGTACCCAAACAAAATTGACGTTCTTTTTTTGCCACAGATAGAGCTTTCTTTTAGTGGTATTTGACCACCTGCGTTTTTAATTTTTTTGCGCTTTAAACAAAAACAAAGTGACAATTTCAAAAAATATTATATATTTTTGACTTTTTGCTATAATAAATCTTTCCAAAAAAAGTCTTCATCAGTTTAGTCCAATATGCATTCTTCTACATATTTTTTTTACTAGTAATGGTGTCGAACTGCAATTTTTAGCAGGACCGTGACATTGCGGCGGACAGATCAGACACTTTTGACACTTTTTTGGGACCCTTGACATTTATACGGCGATCACTGCTATAAAAATGCACTGATTACTGTGTAAATGTTACTGGCAGGGAAGGGGTTAACACTAGGGGGCGTTCAAAAGGTCAAATGTGTTCCCTGGGAGGTGTTTCTAACTGTGGGGTATGGGAATTGATTGAAGAAGGAGAGAGATCACTGTTCCTAATCACTAGGAACAGCAGATCTCTCTCTCCTCCCCTGTCAGAACAGGGATCTGTCTGTTTATATTGACAGATCACCGCTCTGGCTCTCTTTCCAACATCACGGCCACCGGCCACACGCATCGGGTCCCCCACCGTGCAGCGGGTGCATGCGCATGCCTGCTATGGCTCTTAAAGGAGCCGACGTACAGCTACGGCGATTCCTGGGAACGAGCCAACAGGCCACTGTATAATAACCGCGGCTGGTTGGCAAGTGGTTAACTAATGAATACAAGATGATTTGATATCAGCATGCAGAGCTGCATACTGATGCGATTTTCAGTGAAAGAGCTGGAAGGTCTGCTTTAAGTTGGTGACAGGGTCTCTTTAATTGATCAAGGACGAATTGCTTTTTTGCCTCAGCAAAGTGGAGTTATACTTAAATCACTGTTTAATTTATCTGTATTCGCTTTGTGTGTTGCATATAACTGACAAGACATAACTGCTTAGTACTGATGGAAATACAGCTGGGGTTCTTCAAAATTCCTTTAACTGCATTTGTATTAGTACCTTTAAGTACTTTTATAAGCTTGTCTTCTGTTTATACTTTTTTTATGTATGTGATAACAAATGTCTGCAATGTCCAGCTCTGACAGGGACCAATCATCCTTTGTTTTAAAGAGGTTGTAAACCCTTACATACACCCAGTGAAGTGAACAGTCTCAGATGATATACAGAGATTAAACAAATCCTTCTACATATGTTTTACTTGTTTACCTGCAGTCTTCTCTTCCCTACATCCCTTCGAAAGAGCAGAAAAGTGTTAAAAGCTTTCTTCGTCTGTCAGGAGCACAAAGGAGGGGGTGGAGAGACTGCAGTAACAGTGTGTGATTGGAGGAAAGCCACATCACCCTCCACCCAGCAGAAGAACTGTGTTCTGAATAGACAAGCTGTCTGTTGAGCTCTCCCCCCCCCCCCCCCCCCCAACGACACAAATTTATCTCATGTGTCAGCAAAACTTCTCAGAAGTGACTCATGCTGATAACAGAGGAACGACACACTAGAGAGAAATTACACTTAGTGAATTTCTGATTGAAGCTTGTAGCTCCAAAACGCTCAACAAGCCAAATCCCAATAGCCCCTGTTCACATATGAGTGTTCTGTTGCCTGAAGCAAAATGCCTGTCGCTCCAAAAAGTACATGAGCTTCTTTTTGGCAGATTCCAAGTGTTTTTGGCCCCATAGACTTCAATAGAAACACCTGACTTGAGCGTTTTGTCGCTCATTTTCTGCTCAAACAGCAGCTCTTCACCCCTAATTTCCTCTCCCTCTTCTCCCCTAGTGCTTTCTATTGGCTAAACAAAAACACCTGAAGCTGTAAAACGCTTGTAATAAACTTCAAAAATGCTTGTAAAAAGTTACAAAAGCACTTAAAAACACAGTAAATTTCTACACTCAGGTGTGAACAGAGTGTGAACAGAACTTAGGAGAGTAATAAGTAAACAACACAGATATATGTGCTTTGCTCAGATTCCATTACTGAGGTTTACAACCACTTTAAGTCTTTCTGGGTTTTGAAAAGCAACAGTAACTATTTGTATGTGTTTTAAAAGATCTCTCCATCTAATATAAATGTTTAACATTTACTGCATGGCTAGCACTAAAATTAGACATGGGCCTTTGTAACTTTTTTAAACTGTGCTGTATCTGAAGTTGACAGGTAAAGGTGGTCCTGATCAATATTCCAGTCTAATGCACCCTCTTCTACTTATTTGTGTTGAGGTAAAGTTTAGCAAGGACAGGCCAAATTCCAAACCATGTATGGGCACTGTGATTATACTGGTCGACTTCTTTACAACCACCCCAATGTTGAGTTTACCTGCTCGATCAGCATCAAAGGCTATAGTCGGCAGTGCTGATCAGTGTATTCTGACTGTGGACAAGTCTCCTTGCTGTCGGAATACAATAGCTCAGCGAGGAGGATTCGCCCATCCATATCGATTGTTTGGGTGGAGGAATTTAGGGCCAGATTCACGTAGCTTGGGCGCAGCGTAACATAACCCGTTTACGTTACACCGCCGCAAGTTTTCAGATTTAGTGCCCGATCAACAAAGCACTTACCTGGAAATTTGCGGCGGTTTATCTAAGGGATATCTATGCGTAACTGATTCTATGAATCAGTCGCATAGATACTCTGAGAGATATGACGGAGTATCTGAGATACTCCGTCGTATTTCTTTTGTGAATCTGGCCCTTAGTCTTTTTTTTTCAAACCATTGGTTAAAACAAAAAAAACACACTCATGTTTGGGCTGCTTTAGTGTGCAGATCAAGCCAACCTAGGTCAGAAGTCTGTCCATTCAAATCCATTTGGCTCTGTACTTATTGATATGCCTACCATTACGTGGCTCATGTTTTGGGGCAAAACTGGGTTTTACTGCTCATATATGTAGAATGAACCTTAAAGGTGAACTCAGTTGTACAGGCTCCTCTCCAGTACTGAAATTGCTCATTCTGATTTTATTGCACACTGTGAACTTCTCACAGTGCGCATTAGAGGCTGCAGCAAGTCAGATGGAGCCCACCTCATTTCAGGGATGGAGAACCTTCAAAATCATCAAGCCCTTTCCTTCCCAGTCCTAGTTAATTCTATCATGGAGACACTGCATCACCTCTAGGCATTACATAAAACAGTCTGCATTTAAATGCAACCTTGCGAAGAATGCTCACTCATTCAGACTGACATCATCCCATTAAAGCTTTTGATATAACTCTTTCCAAGAGCCATTCTACTGCGTTTATCAAGACTGAAGGCTCAGAAACAATGAGGTAGGGTGATGTGATCTTTTGAGGAAGTTATATACAGTACCCTGTCAGCCCCGCCCATCAGTCATAATCTGCCTTCTTTGATAGAGAAGCCATTGATGGTATTACTGGTTCCAAAAACATTATGTAACGAAAAAGAAACGGTTTTATTTGCAATTTTCATTAGCATGTTAGTAATGGCAAAGAAGAAACCAAGCAAGGCAAAGTATAAGAGGATAGCCCAGCTGCAAGCAACTTAAAAAATACCTCTTGTAATGGGACTGTGCCAGTACTGCACGGGTTAACTGCTCATCCAGGTCTAGGGGACCAAAAAAATAAGATGTGCTTACCCAATCCTCTGCTCCTCTCCAGGGCTGGACTGGGACACAAATTTGGCCCTGGACTTCATCCAGACCGGCCCACTTTAAATTTGCAAACATGCACAAAAACAGTATATATATTGTCGGAGGGGTGGAGGACACAGAGGGACAGCGTGGGGGGTGGAGGGCACAGAGGGACACCGTGGGGGGGGTGGAGGACACTGTGGGGGTGGAGGACACAGGGGGACACTGTGGGGGGTGGGGAGACACTGTGGGGGTGGAGGACACAGGGGAACACCGTGGGGGGGGGGGGGGGACACAGTTGGGGGTGGAGGACACAGGGGGACAACGTAGGGGGTGGAGGACACAGTGGGACACAGTGGGGAGTGGAGGACACCGTGGGTGTGGAGGACAGCATGGGGGGGAACAGGAGAGTATAATTGGGCCTCCTGTGATCCTGTTGGGGCCCGGGCCCCCTACATCTGTACTGGCTGCCTCTGTTCCCCCCTCCCTAGTAATGGCAATAGTACACAGCCGCCCTTTAC
Source organism: Rana temporaria (assembly GCF_905171775.1). Lineage (NCBI taxonomy): Eukaryota > Metazoa > Chordata > Amphibia > Anura > Ranidae > Rana > Rana temporaria. Next base: position 228,257,695 of record NC_053492.1, read on the forward strand.
CCGATGCCTGCAATAAGACCTCTCTCGGTGCGCTGCTCTCTGGCCCGCCTTTTGCAACTGTAAAGATTTAGACCAAGTGAGAAAAATTAGCTGCACACCAACATCCGTCCAACAGGTTTATTGAAAGACTGCCACCAGCACTAAAACAACAGACCAAGGGGTGACAACCTTTCAGACACACATACATTGTGCTTCTTCAAAGAAGCACAATGTACTGTATGTGTGAAATGTTGTCACCCCTCGGTTTGTTGTTTTAGACCTAATGGCAGTCTTTCAATAAACCTGTTGGACAGATGTTGGCATGCAGCTAATTTTTCTCACTTGGTCTAAATCTTTACAGTTGCAAAAGGCGGGCGTCATCGAGACCAAAGCAGGGTCCATAGCCTTTCAATGGACGTGATGAAGCTTAGAGACAATCCACCACCAAAGCTTGGAGGGGGTGGAGGCACCATCTGCCGGAGAAGTGGAAGATCAGTTAAGTAAAACTGCTTCTCCTCTCTCAAAGACAAAACAAGCTATTGACCCTTTCATTGTTGGCACAGTCCCACTGCAAGGCATAATTTTTCATTTCCCCAGAGTTTTCCCTTAAACTCCAGCTTAAAATGTTTAACGTGACACAAGTTTCAAAGCATTATTTGTTAAAACCTGCTATTAGATGGAGAAACCTTTGTATTACCATATACTGTAAATGACTAATATTGTTGTATCAGCAGCAGATATAAAGACTGTGAAATGTTGTCACCAAATGTGAAATTTCACATAGACGCTACGCTAGGAAAATGCATTTCACATTTCAATGTCGATTTCAAGTGTCATTTAAACGATAAGAAAAAGTGATCAATCACGTCTGAGAGCAATTAGCTAACTTGCGTGAATAACAATTTATCGTTTCCATATACGTCACTGTTAGTTCAGTATTTTATTTGGCTTTGTCCTGTTTTAAATTCGCAACAATGTTTTGAGAAAGAAAAATGTGTTTAGTTCTGCAGCTCATTTTTTTTTTTATAATGCCCATTTGATATACTGTATATTGTGCATTACAGCAGGTATAACAATGTTCATCATTTAACTGAATATACAGAGAGTGAGAAAGAGGGCTAATGAAATATTCTGATGTTACTAGTCTAACAATCTATTATATAGATAAAAGTGGATTGTTCTGACTGGTACATCATTTATCAGTTATGATATGTACTGTATCCCTATGCCCATCGTAACTTACATATTCTTTGTTTTACTTGATACAATTTTAGACCTTTCTTCATGAAGCACACATTCTGTCGAAAATAATCTCTCAATTTGATGCAACATGTTTCTGGATTTGCCACTGATTTATAAAAAAATATTTTTCAGGCATTCTTAAAAACGGAAATCCAGTGTGGAGTTTTTTTACTCTCTCACTGCCCCCTACTCACCCTCCCCGAACCTCCCCAATTTTTTTTCAAAGAAAACTTTTATAAATATTTTCTTCAATACAGGCTTCCTGCTGATCAGGTGGTGCCAAATTCTCTACCTGTTCATTGTCATCAGCATCGGGGTGGGCCTTTTTCCTGGATTTGAGCAGTGGCCAGCTAATTTTATGTGAGCCCTTTTCAGTTCCTGAGTACTGTGAGCCCAGCCTGTATGTCAAAAACAAGCTGGGCTCATAAGAAACGGATGGAGGATCGGCGCTGCTCATAGGCGTGCGCAACCTATTGCATTAGGGTGTGCACCCCAAGAGTATATGAGAAGGGGAGTGGGCGGTGTCAGTAGTTTTTATTTTTATTGTTTTATTTTTTATTTTATTTTTACTTTTTTTTTTTTTTTTTAGGAGCCCCATTAGGGGGCTTTGCTGAAATAAAAGGGGGGATCTGCGCCACACGGTGATAAGGGTGTGCCCAGGCCTGTGTGCACACCTATAAGTATGGGAGTGGGTGGTGTCAGTATTTTTATTTGGATTTTTTTTTACAATTTTTTTAGGAGCCCCGTTAGGGGACTTTGCTGAAATTTACAGGGGTCCAAACAGGGGGGATCTGCGCCACACGGGTGATTAGGGTGTGCCCAGGCACATCTGGCACACCCTGTGTGCACACCTATGGCGCTGCTGTATGGTGGAAGAAGCTTGGGGCAGTACTGGAGTATGAAGAGGATTAGTATAGCTTTCATAACTTTTTTTTATAAAGGGGGGGCAGAATGTACCGGTACTTCTGTAGGTGTTAAGGAGGGGGAGGGTTGCAGTCTGATCATTTAGTCTTCAGTGTTGTCTAGAACATTTCTGGCATAGCTAAACCAGGCCAAGCTATTCAGCAAGTATCCATGTATTCGTTTGAAGAAACCTGTAAACTTGTGAAAGATACAGCATATCCTTCACCAACTGTTGCATTCTGTCCTTTCTTAAAATAACTCCTCAGATACCAGGAATGCCCATATTTTCTATAGAACAGGTATTCTTAACCACTTCAGCCCCGGAAGATTTTACCCCCTTCCTGACCAGAGCACTTTTTTACAATTTGGCACTGCGTCTCTTTAACTGACAATTGCGCGGTCATGCAATGCTGTACCCAAACAAAATATGCATCCTTTTTTCCCACAAATAGAGCTTTCTTTTGGTGGTATTTGTCCACCTCTGCGGTTTTTATTTTTTGCGCTATAAACAAAAAAATGCGTAAATTTAGAAAAAAATAATATTTTTTCATTTTTGCTATAATAAATACCCGCCATTTTTTTTTTTAAACAAATTTCTTTATCAGTTTAGGCCAATATGTATTCTACATATTTTTGGTAAAACAAATACGTAATAAGCATATATTGATTGGTTTGCGCAAAAGTTATAGCATCTACAAACTATGGGAAAGATTTATGGCATTTTTATGGAGTTGTTATTTATTTATTTTTACTAGTAATGGCAGTGATCTGCGATTTTTAGCAGTATTGCAACATTGCAGCGGACAAATCGGACACTTTTGACACATTTTTGGAACCATTGACAATTATAAAGCGATCAGTGCTATACATATGCACTGATTACTGTATAAATGTCACTGGCAGGGAAGGGGTTAGCACTAGGGGGCGATCAAGGGGTTAACTGTGTGTTCCTCACTGTATTCTAACTGTGTGGGGATGCAACTAACTAGGAGAGATGATAGATCGCTGTTCTTACTTTGTAGGAACACACAATCTGTCTCCTCTCCTCTGACAGCACAGGGATTTGTTTACACACACAAATCCCCTGTGCTGGCTCTCGTGCACGCGATCGCTCAGAGCTGGTGGCACTGCGCCTGCCGGTCACGCGCATCGGGTCACCCACTCTGCAGCGGGCACTCGCACATGTCCTCTGGTGGCTCTCCTGGGCAAAGCCGTATATATACAGGATTTCGCCCAGGAGAGCCAGTCTGCTGCAGTATATCTGCGTGAGCCGGTCGGGAACCGGTTAACCAACTCTATAAAATACACTGTGTCCTGTTGCTTTTTGCACATCCAGTGAGATACAGAAATAATTGAAATATTATAAAGTATAAGACAAATATCTGAAATAATCATAATTTACTTGTAAGCCACCCAGTGCTAGACTAAGGTGTCTGCAAACTCACTCACAAATACCTACGTAGTCACCTACCTCCATCTCAAAATCAGTATGGGCACAAAAGCAAATAAAAACGCCAACATCAACTGCAAGCGGACATGAGCAGTTCTACTGTGATATTTAGGCCTCATGCACACATGACATTTATTTAACTCTCCTGGAAGCAGCAGCGTTTTTGCAGAAAAAATGTCTGACACTTCTAAAATAGTCTAAAGCTTTTACAAGCTTTTAGGAGCTATTACAGGCATCAATCCTTTGGGCATAAATTCATTTCATTGGCCAGAATAAATCATTTAGTATTGAATTATCGCTCAAGTGCTAGCTTTAAGGCAAATTTAGCAGCGTTTAATGGCTTTTAGCAGTGTCAGTGTTTTTTTTCTGCCCAAACTCTGCTATTCTTGGATGCACTGGCAGTGGTCTTTTTTTCTGCAGCTAAATGCCTCTTAAAGCTCCTACCAGTAAACGCTGCTAAAAGCTTATGTGTGCATGGACCCTTTAGGCGCGGGTTTTTAACCGATGGTTTTGCATACAAACGATCGGTTTTGACCTATCGGTTAGCAATCCATCGGTTGAATTTTCGGTTGAATTTTAAAGCAAGTTTTCTTTTTTTTAACCAAAGGTTAAATAACCTATGGGGCCCACACACGATCGGTTTTGACCGATGAAAACTGTCCGTCAGGCCGTTCTCCTCTGGTTAACCTATAGTGTGTACGAGGCCTTAGATGACCTGAAAACTGCAAACAGTTTACATATATCCAATCCAAGCAGATAGATGGCATAGCAAACCCTACTTAAATACAGAAAACATTTTGTAGATTATTATCTGCTACTATTAAAACTGAAGGGATAAAGACACATCTTACCCATCTTCAAAAGAACCATGGGTCTTAAAGATCACAGAAGGCCCAATGAGATACTCTGATGGTTAAGTAAATCAGGTTAAGGGCAACAATGAGAAGCTTGTCAGAATGCCCAATGCTACTAAGGGAAAAAAAACATGTGCCTTTTTGGAGAACCAGTGTACCAATTAGTATGGCTGGGAGATCAATTCCAGTTTGTACTGCCCCATAAAATACCACCCCCAGATGCCCCACCATTGGTATTATCAGTCAGATACCTACATTTTAAGGAACAGGATATAATTTTTCCCTATCTAGAGAAAAGGGTTTAGTAACACTTTACATTTTCATCCATTTGCCCTTGCCAAAAAGAAATGAAATTGCAGTAATGAAAAAACATGGGAATTCAAATTCACAAATTTCCACTTCAATAAAATAAATACCACACTCCGGCATTAACTATATAAAGTGTATTTAAAGCCAAAACTTTTTTGGATAAAGTGAGGAAAGGGTTAAAACCTATCTATTAACACCTGTGCCCCAGCAGGGAGCATTCATTCTCTCTGTCTCTCTCTGTATTTGTCCTGGAGACTACTATCAAAGGGACTAAAAGTGAACAGAACTCTAAAATTACCAGAACAGGATTAGAGGGGAAATCTTCCAATAAGAACACTTGTTCTCGTGACAGCTGTCTAAGGCTGGCCATACATTATACAATTTTTTTTGTTCAACTTTCCTTTAGATTTACCAAAACCTAAACACTTTCAATTTGTATGCAATCAGGCAGACTCTTGTACTACATAGTTAGAATGAAATTGAATAGGAAAATTGTATAATGTATGACCAGCTTTAGAGGTGATTTGTCTCAAATTGGAAAGATTTTATAAGATCTCATTTACTGTAAAAGACACTGAGATCACCAGACTCCAATTGCAAAGGAGATTTAGAGACAACTAAGGCCTCGTACACACGATAGGTTAACCAGAGGACAACGGCCTGAAGGACTGTTGTCATAGGTTAACCTATGAAGCTGACTGATGGTCAGTCGTGCTTACACACCAAAAAAACGATCGTGTCAAAACACGGTGACGTAAAACACAACGGCGTGCTGAAAAAAACGAAGTTCAATGCTTCCAAGCATGCGTGGACTTGATTCTGAGCATGCGTGGATTTTTAACCGATGGTTGTGCGTACTAACGATCGGTTTTGACCTATCGGTTACCAATCCATAGGTTACATTTTAAAGCAAGTTGTCTTTTTTTTAACCTAAGTTTAAATAACCTATGGGGCCCACACACGATCGGTTTGGAGTGATGAAAACGGTCCATCAGACCGTTGTCCTCTGGTTAACCTATCGTGTGTACGCGGCCTAACTGTATCTTGCAACAAGTATGAGGGGGATATGCACTGTATATGATTAACAGCTATTTACAAGAAAAACAGAGAGCGTGGGTCATAGAAGAACTAGAAAATAATTGATGTTGAGCTTTAAAACAAGAGCAAGTACATGCCAAACCTATGTTTCAAATTCTACAATGCCCCTAAAAAAATGTTGTTGAGTATTTCATGGGCACTTAGTTTATTCAATTATGTATAACCCCATGTAGGTTTTTTTATTTATTATGCATAGTGTTTACTTTCTTCTTGTTTAGAGCTTTGGTACATAAGAAAGTGCAAAAAAAAGTAAGAGCGTGAGCCACAACAAGAATCAGAGTTAAAACATTTTCGTTGCTTCATTTATACTTGCACACTACATTTTATGCTACGTTATTAGCTCTTGTTTTATGTTGACCCTAAATGTACATGGCTAATTTAGCTGTGATATAGAAGACTTTCAATAAATTTCATTTTGCTGACATGAGAGCTTCTGAATTGGGACTGTTGGGAACAGTAATCAATATTGCAGTTGTTAACAGATTGTTATTTGTGTTCCTTTTCCCCTATGACTATACAAAAATAAATATTTCAAGATGAAATAAAACCAATTCCTTACAAATCTGCCAGAGACAATAAACTTTTATCCTCCAAATGTGAAATGCTAAGTCAGAACACAAATGTAAGATCATGTCAGGGCTGGGATCTGAACCCACAACCTCGGGTGCATGCGGAAGTAGTACTCCTTGCTGAACCACCTGATCAGCATTCTTGCTAAAGCTTTGGATTATCTTGTCTTGTACCTTGTTTCTTGTGGACCTTGAACTCCTTGCTTTTCCCATGAACTTTCTATCTAAGCTATGTCTTGGCACTTCCTGTTTCACAGACTATTGTGCTTTTTCCAGCCAATATTTTGGCCAATATCAGCTGTCATTATCATCACTACCACTCGTTACTGACATTTGGCTTGTTCCCCAGAGTTGGGACTCTGGGTATTACGCAGTTAATTGTCCCAACAAAGTCAAAAGAAAAATTGCTGTGACTGATGTTTTAGTGCCTGAACAAACTCCATTACCCTGTCTTTCTTTCCACTGATTGTACATTTTCCAGTATCTCATTTTGTCATCTCTATTAAACCTATCCCAGAGGGCTGTGAAATTCATTGCTCTTCTATGCTGGGCTCTGGGGCCGGGTGAACTTTATGGACATAGAATTTGTCTAAAACAACAGAATTCAAACAAGAAAGAAAGAAAGTAATAATGGAGAGTACCGCGCTTAGGATCAAACTGTATGGAAATTATGGTAATAGTAGAATGAGGAATATAATCCAATATATAATAAAATCAAATTAAAGACTGCAGCCCCCCCGATGAGTGATCCCCTAGAGGACACAAAGGCGAAATAAGAAAGTGTGGGGGTCGTGGCGCTGTCTCAGCTGAAGGCTAAGTGTACCGGAAGTGTGGTACAGTAATAACTTGTATATGATCCAAAGTGTATAATAGTGAGTAGTGGATATAATGAATAGAAGTGCCTCAATATACTACATATATAAGTAAATATAAATGTGTGTGTTAGAACACTCAGACAGTAATATGCTGTATGAAAAATTAATAATAGTGTGCAACACTTGGCTGGAAGTAATGCAGAGTGTAGTGTGACACTCAGTCACAGAAATAGTGTAACAATAAGTGCACTGGGTAAATAACCAGTATAAATGATACAAATGAATAAATAAACAGTAAGTGTTCATTTTAACAATGGCCGCCTGTCAACAGTGAGGGTGCTGAATCAAAGACGGCAGTGCATAGGTAAACAGCCCAAATAAATGTACCAAAAATAGTGCAATAAAGATATGATATAAAATTAAATAAATTAATAGTCCAATAAGTGGTCAATCCAAAAATTCGTCAGCAATCCACATATGGTTGATCAATAATCAGAGATTTGTGAGATTGTTCGTGAACAGGTGCACGCCATTACCAGTGGCAGTGCAAATAAAATACCCCCTGGTTTTGAACATACTACGCTATGTGAGATTATTACTGTACCACACTTCCGGTACACTTAGCCTTCAGCTGAGACAGCGCCACGACCCCCACACTTTCTTATTTCAAGAAAGAAAGAAAGTTCTGCATCAAACAAGGAATCACAAGTTTATGTGGTAAATACCCAGTCATGTGATAACCTGCCTCCACAATAAAATGATTTCCAAAAAAGAATGCAGATCAATTACCTCCTCATCGCCTGTATGATTGTCCCATGGAATTGCCTCCAGGGGCAGAAATACATTTTGGTATACCTTTTTCAGTCTGTCAGATCCTGAATGAAAAGTGCTTAGGGAGTGGCTTGATGAGAATTTAAAGAAGGGCTTTATTAGACACTGATATTCTCCTGCAGGGGCAGACCTGTTCTTTGTGGGGAAAAAAGGACTCTACCTTGCGTCAGTGCATTTATAACAGGGATTTGCCAACCAATGCCAAGCTGCAGCAAGCAAAGCCAGCAGAATATTAGCATTCATTAAACAGGGAATTTACTCCAGAGATAAAACGATAATCCTGACACTTAATTCAACTCTGGTGGTTCGGCCGCTCTTGGAGTATTCCGTCAAGTTCTGTTTACCAATCTTCAGAAAGGATGTGCTGGAGCTGGAGAGAGTCCAGAGAAGGGCAACAAAATGAATATAGGGACTGGACTACAATCTCTAAATGTATTCTCCCTGGAGAAGAGACGCTTGAGAGGAGACATGATAGCAATATACAAATATCTCTACAGTGATCCTAGCGTAAGTGTAAAACCTTTCAGTCCCAGGGAGTGTAAGAAGACATGGGGCCACACAATGAAACTGGAAGAGAAGCAGTTTAACCTTAAAGGGGTTATAAAGGTTTGTTTTTTATTTTCTAAATATGTTCCTTTAAGCTAGTGCATTGTTGGTTCACTTACCCTTTTCTTAAATTTCCCTTCTAAATGTTTTTTTTCTTTGTCTGAATTTCTCACTTCCTGTTTCTCTTCAGTAAGCTTGCCCCCATCAGCCTAGCTGTTCTGGCTGGGGGTTAGTCAGCGTACTCATCCCCTACTCTGCAGGGAGACTAACCCCCAGCCAGAACAGCTCGGATAATGGGGGCAATAAATGGGGGCAATTCAGACAAAGAAAAAAACACTTAGAAGGGAAATCGAAGGAAAAGGTAAGTGAACCAACAAAGCACTAGCTTAAAGGAACCTATTTATGAAAAAAATGAACCTTTACAACCCCTTTAAGCTGCATAGGGGTGTTTTCACTGTCTGGGCGGTAAGGATGTGGAACTCTCTTCCATAATCGGTGGTGTCAGCAGGAAGTATGGATAAACTCTTGGACGTGCATCTTAGCTAACGCAATATATGAGGATATGGGAAATTATTTTATACACGCACACACCAACACAAGTTGAACTGAATGGACTGTTGTCTTTATTCAACCTTTCCAACTAATATTACTATGTTACTATGTATTTTAATAAAATCATTATTAAAAAACGGTATCTATTTCCCTAATCGCTTAAATGTTGACAGGACTCTGTTCTGCCAAGGTCATTACAAAACTAGACTTACAGAGGGCATATAACCTTGTCTTCATCTGTCAGGTAGATGAATGGAAACCTGCCTTTAGAACCAGATATCATAATTTTGAGTCCTTGTGTATGCCTTTTGGCCTTTGCAACGCTCTTGCAATGTTTCAAAACGTCATAAATTATATTTTTCAAGATCTGTTGGACCAAGTTGTGATTGCATATCTAGATGATATTCTCATCTTTTCTGATAGGAGGAAACACATACACAATATTGGTATAATGTTTAGCACTAAACCATCTTATGAAGAAGATTAAAGTTTAAAATTGCATGCTGATAAATGAAGGTGCAACCATGTGAATGGTGAGTGAATTGAAAGTTCTGGGGGATAAACCCCTAAAAATGTGTCTCTAAAAAAGTCTCTAAATTAAGGCTGTAAAGGGAGCGAGACTGCTTTAGGCACGGGCTGGGGAACCCGATCACTGTGAACAAAAGGAAAGCAAAAGGTGGAGAGAGAAGTGCCATGTTGATGAAGAAGGTGAGGCTGTGCCTTTAAAACACGTTCTGATTGATCAGACAGCATGTGGGTGGTTCCTCAGTTTGCAGCCCTGGACCACTCCCACGCAGAGACACAAAGCCGACATCTCCATGAGGCTTATCAAAGCTCCAGCTGCGGCTAACACATGGTGCTCATGGATCCCTCAATAGAGACTTTCTGGCGGCCCTCCTGTGCTCCTGTGACGCTGCATGTGGAAGTTCCAAACCACTATAGCACTATGCAAGTGCTCCAACATTTTTCACGCAAGTTTGTAGTGTTGTTTTATACTTATATACTGAATAAATCCCTAAGCTGTTTAAAGGATTGGCTTGGTGCTTCTCTCTCCTCCTTTTGCTCATCTTTTCTGATAACCTGGAGAAGCATCGCAAGCATGTTTTCACTGTCTTTAATGGTCAGGGGAGAACCTACTTCATATCAAACTAGAAAAATTTGAGTTTGAACAAACCCAGATCCAGTTCTTGGGATATATTATTTCTCCAGAAGGAGTGAGCATGGATTCTGAGAAGATCAAAGAAGCGGTGGATTGGCCTGCCCTAGAAATGTTAGGGAAATACAACGATTTGTTGGATTTGCCATCTTCTACAGAAAATTAACACGTGTATTAACACTGTACACGTGATCGGATATCTGATGGAATCTAATCCGATGCATTTTTTCGTCGGATATCCGATGAAGCTAAATTTCATCAGTCTTGCCTACAAACCATCAGTCAAATATCCGACCGTGCCAAAATGCGGTGATGTAAAACACTACGAAGAGCCCAAAAAAATGAAGTTCAATGCTTCCGAGCATGCGTCGACTTGATTCTGAGCATGTGTGGATTTTTATCCGATGGAGTTCCACACAGACGATCAGATTTTTCTATCGTTTTTTTATCCATAGGAAAAATGTAAAACATGTTCTATTTTTTAACACTGATGGAAAAAAGACAGATGGGGCCCACACACGATCGGTTTGTCTGATGAAAACAGTCCATTGGCCTGTTTTCATCGGACAAACCAATCGTATGTACACGGCTTTAGGTGTTCACAGCAATTACACAGCTAACAAAGAAAGGGATGCCCTTTGTGTGGTCACCTGAGGCACAGACTGCCTTTAGTAAGCTAAAGACTCTTTTCACTTCTGCACCAATATGGTACATCCCAATCCTGAACTAGTTTTTATCGTGGAAGTGGATGCTTCAGACTCTGTCATGGGAGTTATCGTTTCTCAGTGAAGATGTCTTCAGCCAAAAGGAATTATGACATTGGGAATATAGAGTCGCTGGCAATTAAAGTGTTACTAAACCCAGGACCCTGCATGCACTATATCTGGTGTCAATACATAGAACATGTAAATGCAATTATTTTAGTAAATATAAACTGCTAATTGCCTTTTCTCATCAGCAGTATATAGTAGTTTTGTGACTTCTATCAGTGTTAAAACTTGTAGGAGTTTTCATTCTACTCTGACTGTCATATGAGGCTGCATAACCCCTGACTTTCTGTCTGGATAGTGCTGATTTGCCCTATGCTGATCACATGCACCCTCCCAAGAAAAAACAACTCTCTAGCAATACACGCCAAACTAAGCATGTGCAGAGTGACTCCAAAGGCTCTGTCTTATCAGGAAATAGATAGGGGACAGTGGAAGAAGGGGAGGATCAAAGAAGACAGGATAGCAAACATGCTTTACTGTATACACAGACTGATTTTACTGTGGTGGGTTTAGTAACACTAAAAGGAAGCCTTTTCTGATTGGAGGCATCTGCTGGAAGGGGCTAATCATCCTGTAACTGTTATCACATTGTTATTACAGAGCATACAATTTTGAAATTTATTAGTTCTGCCAAAAGATTATATTATAGACAAATGCATTGGTTGCTATAATTCTCTAGGTTCAATTTTATTAACTAGTATTGACCTGGGTCAACGAATGGTAAGGCCCATGCCTTATCAAGTATGTTGTCTGAGCCTCTCCTGGAAGGCAACTCTGAATGTACAATCCTATGTCAAAATAACTGCTTATAGGACCATGAGTTTCAAGACATCAGTCTTTTCAAAGAGGGGTATGAGAACGACCCACTTCTCAATCATCCTCCTAAGAACATTAACTTTGAATACAAGAACATCTTTTAGACTCAAGCACATCGTCTATATGTACCCGAAAAGGTTGGGCTAGTAGCCCTAAGGTTGGTGCCATGTGAAGAAGTGCAACCTTGTGTTTGACCTGTGCATGCAGTAAGAACCCCTGATCTTCTGCCTTGGTTACTCCAACCACTCCCTGTTCCATCAAGACCATAGGGGTCAATTTCTATGAACTTTGTGGTCTGTTTACCTCCCTCAAAAGAAATTACCACTATTGTAAAAGTTGTTTACTGTCTCACTAAGATAGCTAATTTTATATAGGTTAAGGGGGTACCCAATGTTGAACAAACTGCAGAAATTAATGGCTCGTAAAGTCTTTATACTACATGGAATTCCTGATGATGTAGTGTCAGACAGAGGAGTACAGTTTACTTCAAAATTTCAAAAAAGCTTTTGTGTGACATTCATATGTCTTCTGCTTTTCATCCCCTAATGGTCAGACCAAGAGGACCAAACAAACTCTGGAGCAGTACCTTTATTTTATAAGTTATCTTTAGACTATCTTCCTTTGGCAGAATTTCCTTATAACAATTATAATCTCAACCCAAATTCCTGCTGTTACCAACAGATTACCAAACAATACAGGAGATTCAGGAGAAATTGATGAAGGAGGCTTAGGAATGTTACAAGAAGGTTGCTGAAAGACATCGAAGATCACGCCCTACCTTTCATGTGGGTGACAAAGTTTGGTTATCAATCAAAATGTGAATGTACGCATCACTTCTACAAAGCTGAACCACACGTTTATGGAATCTTTCAAGATTTCAGCTCAAATTAACTCAGTCACTTTTTGCTTAAAACTTCCTGATGGTATGAAGATTCATCCTGTGTTATATGTATCGTTGCTCAAACCATTTCTTGAAAACCCCTTCTCTGGGAAAGTTCTCCCATCTGTTGAGGTGCAAGGTAAAAAAGAATTTGTGGTTGAGAAATTTCTTGATTCCAGAATCTTTAGGAACAAATTAGTCATTTATAGTTCAATGGGAAGGATATGGACCAGATGAAATTTTTTGGGAACATGAGGAGAACATTCATGCCCCTAGCTTAACAAGACAATTCCACCAGAGGTTTCCCTGGCCCCAATAAATCTATGGGCTGCCCTGAAAGGATGGGAGTACTCCCGGGGCTGGGATCTGAGCCCACAACCTCTGCTGCTTCCAGCAGTAGCTCTCCTTGATGCGCCACCTGATATACTGAACAGCATTTTCTCTGAACCTGTGGATAATCTTGCCTTGTATCTTGTTTCTTGTGAACCTTTAACTCCTTGTTCCTCCCATGAACTTCCTATTTAAGCCATGCCTTTGCACTTCCTGTTTGGCAGATCATTGTGCTCTCTTCAACCGATATCTTGCTCCTTTGCAGCTGTCCTTATCTTCACTACCATGCAACCTTTTACTTGTTTCTCGACTACACTTGCATTTGATTCCAACCAGCAATCACTTGTGGCTTGTTTACTGACTACACTTCTGCTTGATCCCTGCTATATCTGCTACTAGACCATGGCTTGCTCACTTTCTGGTGAGGTGATCCTGAGGATCGCTACCTGGTACAAAGCAGTTTCATATAAACAACCTTCCCATAAAAGTAAAAAAACATACTTTTAACAGTTAGACACATGAGGAAGAGTTAAAGTGGAACTTCAAATTGATTCTTTTTAATCAGATAGCATTATAAAATAGATAGTAAAGTATATCATATTTACCTGTTATAAACTTATTTTTTTCATTTTTAAGTTATTTCCTGGTTTCTTGCCTAGGCTAATTATGTCATACATCCCAGGAGGCTTCAGTTAGGGAAGAGAGGAAGTTGAGTTTTCTCAACTAAGCACTATCTCCTGTATGCATGCCTATGCTAAGGGCAGATGGATTTGCCCTTAATCAAGATGGCCACAGTCAGAAATGCTAGGGTTTTTTTTTTTTCACAATGATTTCTCAACAAAATAAAGCATGAAAGCATGGAGAAATAGATGGATGGGGACGTTTTCTTTAACCACTTTCCTACCGAGTCATTGTGAAATGATGTCGGTGGGAACCCACCCTCCCTCCGGATGGACTTCATATGACGTCCTAGGCTTCCCGGGCGGCTAGGGGACGTGCGCGCCCGCTGCATCACTCGGGACCCGGTGTGCGTGCCCGATGCAATCATGGCAGGACCATGGATCTGTGTGTGTAAACACACAGATCCATGTCCTGTCAGCGGTGAGGAGACCGATGTTGTGTTCCCAGTACAGAGGAACACACATCGATCTCCTCCCCTTGTGAGTCCCCTCCCCCTACAGATAGAAATACACACTAGGGAACATATTAACCCCTTGATCGCCCCCTAGTGTTAACCCCTTCCCTGCCAGTCCCATTTATACAGTGATCAGTGCAGTTTTATAGCACTAATCGCTGTATAAATGTGAATGGTCCCAAAAATGTGTCAAAAGTGTCTGATGTGTCCGTTGCAATGTCACGGTCACAATAAAAATTGCAGATCACAGCCATTACTAGTAAACACATTTAAAAAATGCCATAAATTTCTTTACTGTCAAAAAAAAAAATGCCATAAATCTATCCATTATTTTGTAGGTAGATGCTATAACTATTGCGCAAACCAATCGATAAACACTTATTGCGATTTTTTTGTAGAGGAATACGTATTGGTATAAACTGAGGAAAAAAACGTTTTTTTTAAAAAAAAATTAACATTTATTAAATCAAAAAGTAAAAAATAGTGTTTTTTTTTAAAAAAAATTGTCGCTCTTCTTTTGTTTTTAGCCAAAAAAAAAAAACGTAGAGGTGATCAAATACCACCAAATGAAAGCTTTGTTTGTTGGGAAAAAAAACATAAAGATTTCATTTGGGTACAGTGTTGCATGACCGTGCAATTGTCATTCAAAGTGCGACAGCACTAAAAACTAAAAATCGGTCTGGGCAGGAAAGGGGTGAAAATGCCCTGTATTGAATTGGTTAAATATTAAAAATGAATCAAATAGTGTTTTTGGTCTGTGGTACAGTAAAGATCCGCTTTAAAGCTAAAGTTTAGCTTTTTTTTTGTATACTGCACCATACACATTAGTTATGTGTAATCCTATTCCCTGTAGGTGTCTGCTTTTGCTAAAAAAATCTTCTTCAGTACCTCCTCAAGCTGCTAGTTTACCTCAGTTACCATCCTTAACTGCAGCCTCTGCTACTGAGAAAAGTTATGTCACCTACCTGCTCCTTTCTGCTCATTTGTCATTTTCATAACTTGTCTTACTATAATCCCCCAATACATTGTACATTGTGTTCAGTAAATGGAGGAGGAAAGTGAATTGCAGGACTCCTTTTCCCATTCACAGAACACAATGCATTGTGGGATTGTAGTAAGGCAGTTTCTGGGACTGGCGGGGGAAAGGCAGAACAGGGATGGATGAGCTGTGCAACTTTTTTCTGCAGCAGAGGCTCCGCTTAACTCTAATGCCGCGTACACACGATCATTTTTCAGCATGAAAAAAAAACGTTGTTTTTCAGCATGTTAAAAAAAAGGTGTTTTTCCAACTTCATCATTAAAACGATGTTGCCCACACACCATCGTTTTTAAAAAATGTTCTAGCAAAGCGCGGTGACGTACAACACGTACGACGGCACTATAAAGGGGAAGTTCCATTCGCCTTTGGGCTGGATTTACTGTTGGGCATAGTAAGAATGTGCAAAGAGGCGGCCTTGCTCTACCAGACATACATTCATCTCACATTATTACTCTTCTCTAACCCAGTAAAGACTGGGGATTAGTCAAACAAGAAGGGGCAGGAGGGTTATTTTGGGTACTAAAGGTTATGTGCTTCCAGCGATGTAAATCTAGCCCTGCCTATGATGTACCAATAATTTATTTTGGTTTGCTGTGCTGTCAGACTGCATGACATAGTGGAGTGAGTGGTCACAGGCACAGTATTTTAGATGATAGGTATTGGTTTACTTATGATTGTAAGGAATGAGATAAAAGTTAACTTTATATATTTTGAAACAACATCTTGCTTTTTCCATTATACTTAAGCTGTTCTGTAATATTTTAATTCATACTGTTTGGAAAAGTACAGCTTAATATTGAAAGTTTTAATGAGATACAGTATAGAGACAAATATAAAATCACAAAAGCAGGATTGCAAAGTTTAATAGCCATTATTTGCATAATTGCATTTGCTTACCAATACAGAAAATGTTTTATTTATTACTTTTTACTGCATGACCTTATTTAGTACAAACTCCTTTGCATCACAATATAAAAAAGCATGGTTTGCACTTTTCATTAACAACATATTAAAAAAGAAATAATGATGCTCATCGGTAATGGAAAATCATACTTACAATAAAGCAGAAGTCCCCAACTTATTTTAGCTCATGAGCCACATTCAAAAATAGCAAGTGGGAAAAATAACGCTCACAAAATATTTATGATGATACAATGGGCCCATTCAAATTCGTGGACCTTTGGTTGGCTTACTGCTCAATCTACATTTTAAAGACATACTTTATCTGACAAATGTTTGAAAACTGCTGACAGCAACATTGCAGGAACTAGAGAGATACATGTGACCCATGACCCAGCTTAAGAACATTGTCGTCTGTCACTAGAGTTGAAGCACATGTTCTCAATTTTGGTTATTCATTTTAGAAATGCAGTGGATGCTTTAAAAAAAAAATTAAAAAAAGGAATTTCATCTAGTGAAAAGTAGAATAAAAGTGAACAAGGAAGGATAAGATCTGATGTTATTGTGGAACTTACATGTTTCTTTCATCCAGTTTGTATAAATCAGTTTTAGAGAGTTAACATAAATTCCAATGTGGATATCATCAGGTTTAGCCATACTTTCCAAGTGCCCCTTTTTTAGGTAGGGTTTGTTAGAATACCTAAAGGGCAAAAGATTGATAAAAATAGACTTTCTCCAAGTCTAGTTGTAGTTGAGTACAGAGGAAAGAGAGGAAAGACTTAATGGTATCCCAATTTTTTATTTGAATGTTGGAATAAATTTCGGAAAAACCTTAATATTGAATGCATGACAAAACAGCAATATGGTTGCCAAAAGTACTATGCAGTTGACTGTAAGCTGGTCTTTAAGTTTGCACTTATCAATTTATTGATTGTGTTTAACATTTATGAACCAGAGTCCAAATAAATAGAGACATTATTTTCATGTTGCTTGACTGAATGTAAATGATTTCACAGTAAAATAAGGTTGTCCCCTTAAACCCTTTAAGTCAATTGTAGTGGTGTAGTGGACCAGGTAACCTGATGTGAAAGTTGGATATGGCATTTTAGTTTGGGCATGATTATAAACTAAGCTTATATAGTTTCTGTGTTGCTACTAACTGTAAAACCTGCAGAAAATCATTTCTATACAAAAATTAATAAAATATTCCTGTGCCTGTGTGTACCTTTCATGCCATCTGGGATGCCCTAAGATCTTGAGGCCAGGACATTGTGAGAAGCAAATACCAACTTACAAGAGAAATGCACATGTCTGACCTCCTAACACTTTCAGAACAGTGCTTAAACATAATAGGTGGGCTTAGTATCCAATGGTGAGGCCAGGTTTACAGGTATTTTGTATGGAAAGTGTTGCATTAGGTGCATGCCTTCAGTAAGAAAAGATTATTGGGGAGTTAACTTGATAGAATTTTGCGATCTATGGGGGTAATCCACAAAGATCCGGCGTAACTTAATTTTTTCCATTTAAATTACACTGCCTTAAATTTTCTACCTAAGTGCCCGATCCACAAAGCACTTACCTAGAAATTTTGGGCTGTGTAACTTAAATTCCGCCGGCACAAGGCGTTCCTATTTTCATGGGGGCGATTCCCATTTAAATTAGGCGCGCTCCCGCGCCGGCCGTACTGCGCATGCTCGTGACATAATTTTCCCGACGTGCAATAGCGCAAAATTACGTTACGCGGAGCTTTGTGGATTGCAACGGGTCAATAAAGTTGCGTCGGGAAAAAAAAAAAGATACGGCGCGGAAAAAAAAATTCAAAATTAAAAAAAAATCGCGTCGCTGGACAGAAAGGTCTGTTTTTACAAGGTGTAAACAGTTTACACTTTGTAAAAGCAGCCCTAATTTTGCGTTTGCAAACTAAAACTTACGGAGAAAAAACTAAGCTGAAAAGCTTTGTGGATCTCCGTAAGTGATAATTTGCATACCCGAGGCGGACACGAAATGCCCCCAGCTGCGGATGCGGTACTGCATCCTAAGATCCAGCAGTGTAAGTCCCTTACACATGTCGGATCTTCTGCCTAACTATGGAAAACTGATTCTGTGGATCAGTTCCATAGTTAGAAACAGGGATACGACGGCGTAACAGCAGTTACGCCGTCGTATCCCTTTTGTGGATCTGGCCCTTTAATCCTAATTCAAATGGGAAAGAATAGCCGAAAACCCAAAATTCAACAAACACATATTTGGTTGAACATATTGCTCATATGCCTAGTCTACCATAAACTTTGGTTACTTCTTTTAGTTACAGTCATTTTCAGCTGTCTTGAAAATCTAACAGGCAATGCACTTGGTGTGAGCGAACTATTAATATTCCTTAACCAGTTTGGTTTTTCCATTATTTCATGTTTTGTTGGTTCCCTTGTGCTTTTTATTTTCTCCTCATACCAGGCTACGTGGCGGTTTTATTCTACTGATTCCAGTCGAACATACCTGACAGCCACCTGGCGATTTTATGAAAGTATTCTTCCACCTCTCAGGCATGTATCAATGCTATGAATGATGAATAAAGCCATGACTTGTACTGGTTTACTAATCTGCTTTTCAATTTTGTTTTATCCCCTGCTCCCTTCTGCCTTGTTTTTCTTTTTTTATTATATATCCTGCACGTAGTGTGTATGGCGTAGTTATGCGGCTGATGAGAAATCGGTTTCCATTGCTACCTGGAAGCCTCATTTGAAGGCCTTGCATACCTGCAGCCCTACAAAGTAGGTACAAATATGGCAGCTGGTGTTGTTTGTATTGTCTGTTCAACCTCTAGAACCACTAGTATTTATGTTAGTTTGTCTCCTGATAATTTTTCTGTATCACAATCATTGTTAGAACTAAACTAGTGTACAGGCTATAATCTCCAGGCTCCAAAATAAAATCATCATATCTGGTATAAGGCAATTTCTGAAAGCATAGAACAAAGCATTTTGCATTAAGCTTTAATAATCACCCTGGTATAAAATCAGCCTACTTGAGACACGTTCTTACACTTGCATGACCCTATTAGATGACCGGGTTTTAACTTGGCCCATGCTTTTGTACGATTTGCAGCTTACTATATTATATTGCTTAGCCTTTCTACCATCAAAACATCAAGTCAAGGCATCTATGTTGTATGCTTATGCTCTATTCCATGGAAACATCAACATTTATTAGGACACAAAGAACAAGGATAAAATTAGAGCAGGCTTACCTGGAGGATTTTACATTCCTCGCAACAACACATGAGTAGATGTAGAACTTACATTTGTCTGCCAAAGATAGTAAAAGCAAAAAAGACAAGCAGTCAATCAATTTATAACTATCTAAGGAAGTGCACAACAGAGAGAGGAATTCATTATTTCACAAGTCTTTTTTGCTTCTTAAAAGGTGTTACCACAAAGGCATTGCATAGGCATCAGCACAAGACATTAGCTGCTTCTGTGTCATGTTATACATGTAGAACTGCTCATTTACAGCACAAGCTACATTTAAATCCATAGCACCAAGTGTACACATGGACCATTTCATCGACAATTGTCATTAAAACTACATTTACCACTTTGCTTTTTCATTTTTCATTGCTATATTTATTACAATCGTTATGATTTTCATTCTTGCTACTGCTGTTAATTTGTTTCTAGTAGTTTTGACTTATCTATTCACTAATTTTAGGCAGCCAATGTGCTCTGTGACCAAGGATAACATGTATTTGTTTTCAAAATGCTAACTCAACATAGGAACATTAACTTGGAGCCTGGGGATAAAGAGTCTATGAAAAATACTTCCTCAGTTCTGGGAAGCAAAATTGTTGAACAAACACAAATATAATTTTGTAAAATTTACATAAACAAATTGCTATGGATAGTATAACTGCAATTTAAGCAAATAATGCAGACCCCTCTACTGCTGTATTCCAAAATGCAATACAAGAGACAACTTTAAATTTACTTAAATTGACTTATTACTGCAGATTTTATATTTAAAAGTCTACAGCTTTCTGTGAAAGTATGTGTCAGCAATGCATTTCGCTTTTCTGAGTGCTTTGCCAGTCTGCTGTGGTATGCACTGAGCATGTTGCATGAGGACTGCGGGAAAAAGACTTGTCATGTGTGCTGCTTTTCGAGCTTTGTGCCTGCTGTTAAAGCTACATTACACTATGTTGTGTGTGTTATAATCAATTAATACCTTTATTTCCAGTTATGCAATTGTCATATGCATTGTTTATATAACACAATAATAATTAATACTGTTTGCTTAATTACATTATTTCTTTTTCATTTACTAATACCTGAAGGAAAGAACAAGGCGAGACATCTGGCAGGTTTGTATTAAGACCATTTATTTTCTCTTTAAATTGTACATAAAAAGAAAAAAAAATACAAGAACTGATTATGAGCCATGTCACGCAAGTGACACCGTAGAAGAGATGTGTAGCAGCTGCAAATCTCTCATTATTTTCTCAGACGATTTGTAGCTGCCTTCAAAGTTGCCGCTGTAATTGACTGTAATATATGTACTGTGTATACTACTACAAATCACAGGTGTGCCACGGTCATCAGAAGCTGTCCAAGATAACATGAGCAGCTACTGAAGCTGATGATTTTGTAGTTAGCTGAAAATACTGCTGAAAATGAATCACTCAGGAACTGGCTCGCAAATCATGGCAATAGTAGTGACTCCTCTGTTTACTGCAATAATTTTTTCCCCAGCAATAAAAATCTTAGCTAATACCTATTCCCCTTACTAAATCACTTGTGTGACTTAGCTCTATAAGATGCCAACACAAAAAAAAAAAGTTTTAAAGTAAAAACCACTGAAACTGAGCATATGATAAAAAAAAGACAGTAACAACCTCATGTTTAATCATCTGCAAATCCAGACAAATATCTGTCATATTTTTAAGTAAAAATTTATATTGGGTGCATCCCCTTCCCATATCCTAACTTTGAAAACTTCGACAAACTCCTCTGGGGGTCAGCAAGACTCCACAGTTGCTGATGAGAAGCCTCCAAGACCACAAACCACCTATTCCATTAAAATGCATTTGCATAAGGTTTAGCACTCCTATAAAACAAATATTGCATATACTAATTAAAGCAGAGCTAAAGTAAAAAATACCTCTGTTCCTACAGTCCAGCACCCACAAGGTCCCATGCCGCTGCTGACATCTTTTCTCTGGCTTCTTCCGGATGCCGTCTTCGACCATCTTAATTGTCAGACGCAGGAGTGCACTCATTCCTGGAAGCACAGGCACTAACCATGTGCAGCCTATTGTACATTCTGCAAAGGATTGCGAACAGTCAAACAAATAGCCAGTCTGTTCTTAATTTTGGTTTTCAATGTTAGTTCCACTTTAAACATAATATAACTGGGAATAAGTAGGTTCAAGCTTACTTATTTCACAGGAAAAAGTTGACATTTGTTTGATTTTAGTTATCTATACCTCTGGATCTACTGATCGTTTTCATCAAAGTTAACCTCTGCCCTGTGCATTTTTTCACCATATGCTTAGTTTCAGAAGATCACACTTTTCAGTTGGGTTTATAACACGTATGCTTTAAAGCTGAACTCCAGGGTAAGCAGTTTTTGTCTAAATAAAAGAGATTTGTATTCTTAGTTGAAACGTGGCATGCTTTGTGTATTTCCTCCAGATCTGTGAAACCCGCCTCTGTGCAGGAGCTTCCTGTATTCAAGACCGGTCACTGCTGTTCTCTCTCCTTGTGCAGGGTGACTGGTCTTGTCTCCGCCCCCTCCTGTCATTTTCTGCAACCAGGCCTGCTGGGCCCTTCACACAGCTCTGCTCTCTACACAGCCCATGAGAGGATGGCACTGCTGTTTTTACATGGTAATATTTGGCTTTGCAAAGGTGTTTGGTGCACACAAAGTCTATTTATAACATTTGTGGCTATTGGAGGAATATATTTAGATGACAGTTTTTATGCCCAGAGTTCAGCTTTATTGCAGTTACTTTAATATTTATACTGCAAAGAATAGTAATGTACAGAATTATATGCAAGCCTATAAGGTTACATTTAGATGCATACAACGGATTTCTGTGGCAACAATCAAGACCAGCTGTTCTTTGATTAAGGACACCTGGAGGTAATCTTTTTGCATTACCTGTGATCCTAGCCACAAAAATCTGCTGGTTCTTGCCACAAGAATCCTCTGTATGCACCTAATAACCTGTGCCAATGTAGCCTATGCTTAATCACAATATTGTGCAGAAAGCTGCAGTTTGTTCGGGGTTACTTTACATTGTTTGTTCTCTGCATTGTTTTCATGGATAAAGACTAGAATGTTTAATCAGAACAGAAAACTTGTCTGCCACCAATCTCACTTTTATAATCCTTTAGGAATTGAATATCTGATATTTTATTAGCATTTGATGCGTTGTAATGCTATACTCTCCATAACTAAGTAGATAAAGCAAGCATTTAGCCGTAAATAAATCAGCAGTCCCTGAAAAGCATTTATGATGAAATGAAACACCGGTACTCTCGAATAGTGATGAGGTCACTCTCCATTAACATATGATATTGTACACTCCGGCATCATTAGCCATGATTGACAGATCATGGCTGTGTTGCTACTACAGCAAAAAAAAGTTTCTCTAGTGGTTTGCTAATTTTTAAATGATGAAGCAGCTACACAAAGTGTTTATTATTTTTAATTTCATTATTTATTTTTTTCATTTAAATGCCTGCAGTATTAGAGTCGGTTCACACAGGGGCAACATGAATTCCAGCACATCTTTGGGAGGCAACTTGGACACGACTTGTGTATGAATCATCAGGCAACTTACAAGGCAACTTCAAGTTGCCTCCTGGACAGTACAAGGCAACTTCAAGTCGCCTCCAGGACAGGAGGCTTTCCAGTGGCCAATAAAACAACAATCAGCTCTGTGGGAGGGAGGGGGAGGGAGGGGTTTGCCTGAGAAATGTGTTATCTTCCTGGAAAGTTGCTTCAGTTAAGACAGTGATCCGACTTCTGAGGCAACTTCCATTGAAATCAATGGGTACAAGTTGCCTACAAGTTGCCTACAAGTCGGATTGAAGTAGTACAGGAACCTTTTCTGAAGTCGGAGCAACTTCAGTAGTGTGTATTAAGACGGCTCCATTCACTTCCATTGATTTTCTCAACCGCGCGACTTGGGACGACTTGGGGAGACTTCAAGTCGGATCCCAGGTCGCCCCTGTGTGAACCGGCTCTTATACTAGTTAAGCAAAATATTGTGTTTGCCCCGGGGCTGTCAGTATCCAGATCAATGTTACAATGTAAAACCAAATTCACTCTGGGTAAGGTCGTGTTAAATTATTATCTGCATTGTTCAGGTACAACCCAATGTCCATAGATCTGGCTTTATTCAGCTCTTTACAAAAATATCTTTGGTTTGATTCAAACCAACATCATTCTTGTTCTATATTATAGCATTAATGTTTAGCCCATCATACTAAGCACAGTTAAATAAACATTCCCTAGTAAACTATTTGTTAAAATTCTTACCCCAGCAGTTAACAATTTGTTGTTGGCTCCTCCTCTATCAGTAATGCTTCCCTGAATTTCCAAACTTCACAGGAAAGAGATAACAGTGGGCAGTGCAGTCTGGAGCCAGTCTGTTAGCTTGGAGAAGGGGAAGGGGTAGGAAGAGAGATGAGTAGGGGAGTGCCTTGCCATCCTATGCTATGGGTTTATGGGTTTCTTATGCTGCACAAAGTGTAGAAAGAAACAGCTCTAGTCCTAGCATGTAAAGGTGACTCCATAGGATGCTTCAAAGGAAAGGAACAACCCTTAAACAGGAGACCTGTTAAGATGATGCGGTCATAGCAATATCATAAACATAGGAAGTGATTAAAAGATTAAAAAGCCACATGCTTAGGACGTGGACCTTATTTTCTAAAGTGTTAAGTAAGGAGAAGAGTAGCCATGATGTTGACTTCCAGTGAGATGAAGAAGCTCTATTTCATGGGTGCTCAACCTGTGGCTCTCCAGCTGTTGCGGAACTACAATTCCCATGAGGCATTGCAAGCCGCTGACAGATACAAGCATGTCTCCCAAAGGCTGAGGCATTATGGGAATTGTAGTTTTGCAACAGCTGGAGAGCCACAGGTTGAGCACCCATGCTCTATTTTCTTTCAGAAATACCTACACCTGTTGGAATGCTTATAATGAGCACAAGTTTGCATCATCTTACATTACACATTGATTAATCAGATCCATGATCTCCTCTCTTCTCACTTTAGTAAATCAGGGCAAGACATTTCAGAAAAATATAGTAATTAAATATTTCCCCTACCTCTCTGCCATAACAAGAGTGTTTCTATTCACAGCCAATCAGTGGCTTTTTTTAGCAATCTGATAGTGTCCTAGAGTAGTGGTCATCAACCCAATAACAGGCCAGATTTTATGTATTACCTTGGGAAGATTCAGACAAGAATACTGCAATCACTGAGCAGCAAATGATATCACCTGTGATGTATTTCAGTTATCTTGCAAACATGGCCTTATAGTGAGCCCTATGGACAGAGTTGATGACCATTGTCTTAGAGCAGTGGTCATCAACCCTGTCCTCAGGACCCACTAACAGGCCAGGCTGGCAAGACTGAAATACATGACAGGTGATATCATGTGCTGCTCAGTGATTGCAGTATTCTAGTCTGCATCTCCCCAAAGTAATACATACAATCTGGCCTGTTAGTGGGCCCTGAGGACAGGGTTGATGACCACTGTCTTAGAGGACCAGTGAGCATGTACTTTGTTAATAAAGGTGCAATGCAACTTACCATTATATATGCACCAAAATTGTTCATCCTTTCATATGAAACTTATTTAATTGAACTACATTTTTGTAACCCTAGGACTGCCTGTATCAGTATATTAAACCAATACTCAAGCAACCCATTAAGGAGAAGAGTTTTGATATAAAAATAGTGCCTTAAAGTGGCAAAGTATCTACACTCAAAAACATAAATTTTATATATTGCAGCTTACAATCCTTAGATGTGGCTGCATTGGTTTTCGTTTAATGCTTTGGGGTTTTAGAGTGTTACGAAAGCCTTGTTTTTCTTATTATTAAAGTAACAAACATGTCTATACTTACCTGCTGCTGCTTCTTTTTCTGGAGTCCCTGGCTGGCATTCCAGGCCCCTCCTCTTCGACGGGTGCCCCCCACAAAATGCAGTTTTCCATGGGGGCACCCGTGCTTGCTGGCTCCCGAGTCCCGCTGCTGCATGCATTGACACAGACAGCGGGACTTGGACCACCCTCTGCTCCTGTGTCACAGCTTATGATTGACAGGAGTTGGAGCCGATGGCTCCCACTGCAATAAATCTGTCCAATGAGGAGGGAGACAATGGCTGGAGCAGATACTATCATGCACATCACTGGATCGGATCTGGCTCAGGTAAGAAAGGGGGGGGGTCTGGGGTGAAGCTGCAACACAAAAGGTTCTTCACCTTAATGCATAGAAATCTTAAGGCTTTTACCTGGGGATCCTGAAAAACAACAATCATAGGGTGTTATTTACGAAAGGCAAATCCACTTTGCACTACAAGTGCAAAGTGCACTTGAAATTGCACTGGAAGTGCAGTCGCTGTAAATCTGAGGGGTAGATCTGAAATGAGGGGAAGCTCTGCTGATTTTATTATCGAATCATGTGCAAGCTAAAATGCTGTTTTTTATTTTCCTTGCATGTCCCCCTCGGATCTACAGCGACTGCACTTCCAAGTGCACTTTCACTTTGTAGTTTGCACTTGTAGTGCAAAGGGGATTTGCCTTTAGCAAATAACCCCCATATTGTTCTAGGGTCACTCACTAGTAGTTTCCAATAGGCAGGCAAAAATATTTGAACTTTTAGCTCATATAACAGGAAGTGACCAAGAACCTGCCTTTCAATAGGTTATTTCTATTTTTGCTAAAAATGTACCTAGTCTGAAAAAAGAAAACGAACGCAAGCACGGAAAGTAAGGACTGGTAAGCTGCAATATATCAACTTTTTGTTCTTGAGTTTATATATCTTTTAATACTACCTCCATAAATAATCTATAAAAAATCAGCCAAAGCTACAGTTTACTGCAGACTAATTTTGTATTTCACAGATCAATCAATTATACCACTTAATATCAAGGATTAACTGTCAAGTCATAATCCTGAAATATATACCAGCGTATAACATGTACAGAGTTTAGGTACAAATTCACATAAAAACTGGACTTGCATATTACATAGCATTTGCAATAGCTTTTCTGTGTATATTCTTCTTCCTACCAAAAATGAATTCCATTGCTATGTGTGCAATGCTACTGTCTCTGCAGGCATTTCATGCTCTCCAATCTAAAAAAACCATAAACCCAGGTCTACATGAGAGATTAGGGCTCATTCTAACAATACACATACCCATACGTCCATTAAAAGGCATTTGTTTATGTGCCTGGCATAATGTACAGCCGCATCCAAAAGCCTGTTAACAGTCAATGAGAGTCTGGCAGGTGCAGCGGCTGTTGATATTAGTGTACTGCAAATTAGCTAACTGCCAACAAGTAGTTAAAATCTCTAAGTAGCAAAGATGTTAAATCATCCGTGAAGCCCTAACATAATAAAACAAACTGTTAATGCAACTGGGAAAATGTATATAAAATCTGCACTGCAGTCCTAAAAGCTAATGCACTAAAAATAAATCTGGATGTATTTTTGGTTCGTACAGAATCCAGGATTGCCATAATGTGTATAGCTCTTTCATGTGCCTTTGCAAGTATGAGGACAAATTATGCAAAATGGCCAGGTGCTTTCATGTGTGATGTGCACAGATAATGTACCTGGCAAGACATATGTAGAAAATTCCCAGAAATGTGACTATAGTGCAGATAAATTTATGAATGTTGGCACAAAAAAAATGACATAAGTACCCTGATTGGTTGCTATAGATAACGGCCCGGATTCAGAAAGGACTTACGACGGCGTATCTCCAAATGTGTTTCGTCGTATCTATGTGCTTATTCAGGAACTGAGATACGCCTGAATTTTGTCTCCTTACCCCGCTCTTATCTTGGGGGCGCTTCCGTAGATTTACGCGTTGAATATGCAAATGACCTAGATACGTCGATTCACGAACGTACTTGCGCCCGTCGGATTTAGCTACGCCATTTACGTAAGCTTTACGTCCGGCGTAAGTTTACCCCTCATAAAGCAGGAGTAAGTCATGTTAAGGTATGGACGTCAGAAACGTCAGAACAGCGTTGTATTTTACGTCGTTTGCGTAAGTCGTACGTGAATGGGGCTGGGCGTAGGTTACGTTCACGTCGAAAGCATTGAGTCAACATATCTTAAGGAGTATTTTCGACGTGATTCTGAGCATGCGCGTGCATGCGCCGTTCGATCGACCATGCATTTACATGGGGTCACACTTCATTATAATACAACACGCCCACTGCCTTGCTACTTTGAATTACGCAGGCTTACGCCGGCCCATTTACGTTACGCCGGTGTACATATGGGAGCAAGTGTTTTGTGAATACAATACTTGCCTCTCTACGTTACGTCGGCGTAGCGCATATGAGATACACTACGCCTGCTCAAAGATACGACAATGTATCTGAATCACGGCCACTAACTTTATTTACTCACGGTAGGTTGGCGGCAGAGGGGCTTTTGCATCCCATAGCCAGCACCATAGGTTTGCGCAATCTAGTGCAATAGTGTGTGCACACCAAAGCTGAAACACACATAAAAAAGGCTCTGGCAATGGAAGACAGTTGATTGGGAGCATATTACACTACACCATAAATACGGGTGTAATGCATTCCTAAAGTTTAACCTAGTCTTTTATATAATAAGGGCATTTACACTGGCCACTGGCATACTCCAACCACCCACCTGGTGCCACCCCTGGTTAATGCTAATTCACATGGGGTGATTAGAGTATGCTAAGGCACACCCTGTGCACACGCTTATGGCCAGCACTATTACTATATGCAGGGCTGATGGCTCTGAGTGGAAACATTTTATTCAGTCATTTTATTCAGTCAGTGGGACCAACTGTTAGTAACAGTGGGCAGTGGGCATTATATGACTATCTGCTCTCCAATTTACACCTGTGATCACTAAGTCTGGGACAGGGAAGTTTTACAGGATAAACCTCCTTTGTGGGTAATGCTGTCAGATGTAAAAAGTGTGTGACAATAGAGCATTCAAACATCAGCCCTTCACCATGCCCATCAATCAATGAAGATCCATGGCACACTTTGCAAGGTGTGGTGCAATAGATATCTGTCCCAACTCAATGAAAGGGCTAGGTGATTGTGCCCCCCCCAGTCCAAAGTTTCCTAGTTTTCCCATATTTTTACTTCTGTTTTCTTTGTAAAATCAAAGAAAATAATAAACCAATGTCGCTTGGGCAGGATTTCTGTAAAATGTGGGTAATAGCTGCATTCAAGTTATTGTCATTGTATTTACCTGGAAAGAAAATGATTGTACACATTTTAATTACATATGTTGTAAATCATATGAATTTTAGATTGTGAAGGGGTGCATTGAAGAGAGCATTGATTGGTCCAGCTTGGCAACATGTAGCATGGATATCTCATACCTGATGGGTCGCTGGCGAAGTTGAAAATCACAGTTGTAGTTGGCGCTTGGGTTGTGTGTGAATGTCTTCCCATCTCCACAAGTGGTTACTTGGTTGAGATTGCCGCCAATTCCACTGTCATCATTCATAGAATGTTTTGTATTTTTTTTTCAATGAATACAAGGTTCTCTGGTTCTCAAGGCTGAAAAAAATACAATGCATACTGTGAATGGTGATGATGTCGAGCAAGCACTCCCCTGTGTTCTGTGTGCAGAGGTGAAACCACTCACAAAGAACACGTAGCAGGACCCTGAAAAATCGCACCTATTACTGCAGTAGTGGTTACTACCACAGTGATTTTCAGCTTTCCCATCCATCCAGTCCATCAGGTATGAGATACTGTATGCATACTTATTTTTTTCCAATCTGGACCAAAGTAAGTCTGCAATACAAATGATTACTAAAGTATGTCCCTGTCATATGTTTTTATCCCATTTCAATTACAGTCCTGGAGACAACAGAACGTGAAATTAAATCTCTCCAAAATATCCCTCTTAGGCCCCATACACACGGGAGGATTTATCCGCGGATACGGTCCAGCGGACCGTTTCCGCGGATAAATCCTCTCGAGGATTTCAGCAGATTTTAATGCGATGGAGTGTACTCACCATCGCATTGAAATCCGCGCCGAAATCCTCTGGCGATGACGTGTCGCGCCGTCGCCGCGATTATGACGCGGCGACGTGCGCGACGCTGTCATATAAAGAATTCCACGCATGCGTCGAATCATTACGACGCATGCGGGGGATCCCTTCGGACGGATGGATCCGGTGAGTCTATACAGACCAGCGGATCCATCCGTTGGGATGGATTCCAGCAGATGGATTTGTTTGGCATGTCAGCAAATATTCGATCTGCTGGAATCCATCCCAGGGGAGAAATATCCGCGGAAACAGATCCGCTGGAGTGTACACACCATAGGATCTATCCGCTGAAACCCATTTGCTGGGATTTTTCAGCGGATGGATTCTATCGTGTGTACGGGGCCTTAGACAGTTGTCACTGTAACAGGCACTGTATTTCCACTGGAAAATTCCTCACATTTTTCTGTTTCGGTGACAACTGTAACATTTTGGATTTCTGAAAAATTTCTGTTCTAAAAACACTGGTCCCTAGGACAAATTGTGAGGATGAAGAAGCTGAATCTAAGCAGTGGAGAAAAAGTTAGCAAACCTGACAAGGGTTTTAACACTTCCCATTCTAAGAAAAAATAGCTTTAGAAAACGTTATACTGTATGCAACAAGCCATAGTAACTAAACAAATTTATTCTTGCACTGATCTTGCTTGAGCAGAATGAATTCTGTTTTGTTACGTGGAGCTATCTGACATATTACTTAGCAGAACTAGTGCTAATTTTTAAAGTGGTTCCAAAGTTTTTTTTTACCTTAATGAAATCTAAGTCATTGGCTCCCGCTCTTGTCAATCAAGTGTAGTGTCTAGGGATTGGGGGATGGGGCCGAATCTCACTGCCTGTAGCAGGGCTCAGGACATTTTTATAAAAAAAAAAAAAACTTTAAATAAGGGATACATTATATTAGAAAAATAATGTTATCTAGTTTTAACATTATCCTGGTGTTGGTGGTGGGTACCTGGTCTTGGCCGTCTTTTTTGTATTAAATCATTTCTCTAATAAAATGTATCCCATATTAAGCAGCATGGTCCGTCTGTGTCTCTTCACAGTGGGAATCTTTCCCCTGTAACTCTTATTCCAGTATATTTACTAGACACAGAGACCGCACCTACCATTGGTGAGTCTGCAAATTTTGGGACACCATATGGGTATATTGCACACCCAGTATGGTGTTAACAAATAGTGAGTATTGATCTCCAACCAAATTTTCTTCCATACACATTAAATAAGGTTCAGTGTGAATATCCATGTGTCTAGAGGTTTTTGTTAGGTTCAATAAAATGCAGCAGACACAGCCAATAGAGGTACTCTAGTCCTACACTACGTTACTGAGATACTGAATTCACAAAGCGTTTGTGATCGTTTGTGATAACTGCATTAAGGCATTGCAAATTGCAGCCGGTCAGATATATTAGCAAGCAGAGTGAAATGTTTAAAAAACATTTTAGAAATAACAGGGTCATCACTGCTTAAATTTATATTTCAATGTTTTGGAGATGCTGTTAAGAAGAATTACTTTTTAGCTTCTTTTATCTTTTAGATCCCTTTCAAACATGGGCCACGGCTGGTTAGAGCTAAAGCGCTGCTCGTTTAAGCGGCGCTTCAGCGCTGTTTAGGCTGCAATTTTCAGGCGCTATCAGGGCAATTTTATCCCCAAATGGACGGGAGGCGTGTTTTAGGAGCTTTACAGGCGTTATTTCTAGTGCTAACACACCTTAAAACCACCTCAGTGTGAAAGGGGTCTCGTATCGGGTATCGTGATTACATGCAGATTGGATACTTTATTGACAAAAAGCCTTTAGAAACCTTTAAAAAAATTAATACATTAATTTTATAAATAGATTTCTTTTGCGTATTTGTAAGCCTATGTTTAAAAAAAATGGTTTTATTTAAACATCATACCAAATAAAACCCTTATATGTCCTTAAAAACATAAAAAAAATGGAGAAGTAAATCTAAAGCTCATTTGGCTATAGTTCTCCTGTGGATCACAGGAGTGCAATTTGTTCTGCACACCTGTGACCCATTTTCAGCAGACAGTGGGCTGAAGTCTGCTATCAGTTGACGCCACACTGCTGCGCCTGGGCCTGGGCCAACCGCTCCCGCCCCCTCCACAGCCCAGCACTCCATTGACCGTGTGGGGGGTTAGAGCAGACAGTGGTGACTGACAGTCACCAGCTCTCTCTTCACAGAGCTCTAAGAACCCGAATGATCAGTGGTGTTTGGACCAATGCTGCATCCACCTAGGTAAGTATGATTCTTAAAAAAAAAAAACATTGTAATTGGCACATTCCTACACTACTAAATTTGGCTGGTCATCTAGGAATCAAAATGGCTAACATATTATAAGAACCCCATCCGGAGGGAGGGTTAAAGGCAGGAAGGCAATACGGTTTGTTTACTGAAGACAAATAGACTGTTCATTTTACAAGGGAGTTTTCCTTTAGCTTAGTGAATGAGGTGAAGCATTGCTGACTTATAACCTCCAATAAAAGGGGTCCCTGGGTTACAAACAAGATAGGATCTGTAGGTTTGTTCTTAAGTTGAATTTGTTTGCAAGTCGGAACAGGTAAAGCTCCAGCCAAAAAAACAATTTTTTCGCTTTTTGGATAGCATGGGGAAGGGTTATCACCCCTGTAACATTTGTTTTGCTGTCTGTGCCCCTGTTCAGAAGATTTCACCTGACAATTCGATTTTGAAAATGTTTAGGGAAAATTATTAGGGAAACAAAAATTGGTGATAAAGCATCAGTAGAGACACCTTTTTCCCATATTAACTCTTACAGTAGAGAATTTCCCTTCCCATGGGTAGATTTCCTCTCACTTCCTGTTGTCTCCCTCTGTTTGTAAGTAGGAGTCGTTTGTAAGCCAGATGTTTGTAAGTAGGGGACCCCCTGTAATGTGCAAGGCAAGGCAAAATACTGTTTTTGTTTTAAAAATACTGTTTTAAAAAAAAGTTCCCTGAATGCGGTGATGGTAATCATCAGCTTCGCCACATAGCGATGATGTATCATAGAATCTTCACAAACCTGTCCTGGAAGTCTGAATCTGATTAGTGGTTGTGGGGAAACATCTTCATCCTTTAATACCAACACACTGATACATCAGTAAGCAAACAGGACTGGAAAAGTATGCAACTGGTAGAGTAGGCAACCCTAGCCTGCATAGTATTTCCAAGTATTGAAGCTGAAGAACCACTGTGACAGAGAGCTAGGGCCAGATCCACAGACGAAGTACGCCGGCGTATCTACTGATACGCCGGCGTACTTTCAAATGTCCCGCGTCGTATCTTTAGTTTGAATCCTCAAACCAAGATACGACAGCATCTGGGTAAGATCCGACAGGCGTACGGCTTCGTACGCCTTTGGATCTTAGATGGGTGGAGTTTGCGTCGTTTTCCGCATCGGGTATGCAAATTAGCGATTTACGACAATTTTTTTGCGTAAGTCGTCTGTGAATAGGGATGGATGTAACTCACGTCTAAGTGAGTTGCGACGTCATTTCGCGCAAAGCACGGCGGGAAATTTCAAAACGGAGCATGCGCAGTTCAATCGTTCAATCAGTTCAATCATTTAAATGAAACCCGCCCCCAACCCGCCCAATTCTAAATCCGCCGCCAGAAATACACTACGCCGCCGTAACTTAAGGCACGAACTCGCTGAGGATTCGAATATACGCCAGGTAAGGTACGGCGGCGTAGTGTATCTCTGAGGCCCCGTACACACGGCCGAGGAACTCGACGTGCCAAACACATCGAGTTCCTCGGCCAGTTCAGCCCTGAAGCCGCCAAGGAGCTCGGCAGGACGAGAGCTCCCATAGAACAACGAGGAAATAGAGAACATGTTCTCTATTTCCTCGCCGAGGTCCTCGTCGGCTTCCTCGGCCGAAAGTGTACACACGGCCGGGTTTCTCGGCAGAATTCAGCCAGAAACTCGGTCGGAAGCTGAATTCTGCCGAGGAAACTGGTCGTGTGTACGGGGCCTGATACGCTGTGCCGATCCAAATGTATGTGGATCTGGCCCCTAGTATCTTGTGAAGGGTTTAGGGAATGGCAGGTATTTCATAATAGGTTTTAATACATTTTAGGCATCCCTTGTTGTATTCACCTCTTTCCTATGACATTCAAACGCACAATATATTTTCAGTTTCTACAATAAATATTGTAAATCGTACTAATAACTACAGTATATGTGATTGTTAAACGGTTATAAAGTTAGTAATCAACACATGAATCTTATTTTTGTCTTTCCTTTACATATTTAACTCAAATCAATATTTGTTCTCTTTGTGTAATATCTTTAGATATTCTTTTCTGTTAGCGTCTTTGCATGCTGTATATGTGTGTTATTTAGAAGCAAATAATAAGGCCTAACCCTTGTCCTAGTAGTATTGTGCTTAGTAACCGGATCCTCTATTTCCCCTCACTCCTAGTAAGCTTTATAGTAATACACAGAAGCTCTTCAGGATGTACAGCATTCGGAAGACTAGGTATTCAGCATCCTGTCTGCTCATATGATATCTGAGAATGCCAGCTAATAGAAGGTGCATGATGGGTGATTCCCTCTCCTTTGTGCTTTGTAAGCTCTAATCTGTTTTTGCATCCCCCCCCCCCCCCCCGTGTGGCCTTACTTTGGACTCTTAACTGCTTGCAATGGTCACTGCTGCTTTCTGCCTGTATATTCTGTATGCTGGCAATTTTCTGTTGCCTTTTGGCAGACTTGCTGTTGTCTTATAAATAGAGTTTAATATTAAATTGAACAGCTGCACACATGAGTTTATCTAAACCGAGTTGCCCTCACGTTTCTGCAACTGAAACAAACTCCTCTTCATATTAGGAACTAACAGATACTGAACAGATGGGATAATGAAAGCAACTGCTCTCCAGATGGATTAAAACAGTATAGACCGGTACAGTTTGTACAGCAGCAGCCTGTCTACTGCAGGGCTTGTATACCTATAATGGTTTTATTTCATTATAAGCTTGTTGTGTGCAAGTTTGGCACCATGAATACCAGTACAGATCACAGCCTACAAAATATTATATTTCTGAATGTTCTATTCTTTTGCATTCCAAAGGCATGTCAATATATGGGGAAATTACTATTTTTGGGGGGCTGAACAATTGCTAATAAGCACTTGATATCACAAAAAATTGTAGAAGCAAATATTTGCTAAGCAGGAGTTCCAGCTTTTATGACATCATGGCTGCCTTATTATCATAGCAAGCTTGATTATTGAGCCTGTGCATATAAGTGCTGTATAGTATGGTCTCCAGGTGATACCCCCTTCTAGTGGTGGATACCATAAGCCTTCGCAATCGCACACAATATTGGGTTCATAGTAATGTTTGCAGCTTGAAACACTTCCTGCAGCTGGCCTTGATTGCTCCCACTAACCTACATTATATACGGTACTTTCAACACAGGTTTCGGATTCAAGTTTCAAGAAAATTAATGTGTCCTTCTTTAGATCTGCCAAATCCAAATAATTACCTGTTTTGTTTCATGCATTGGTCAATGTAATTATGAGACATTTTCATGGTGAATTAAAGGAGATGTCTACATATATATATATATATATATATATGTATGTATATATATATATATATATATATATATATATATATATATATATATATATATATATATATATATATATATATATATTTTTTTTTTTTTCTTCTTCTTCTTTAACATGCTAAGAACAAAAAATAAACATTTTAAATGTTTTAATTTGTGTTGGTTAATTATGAATTTTCATAATTCATATTATGAAATTATAAATACATTTCATATGTACATTTACAGCTATTTTGTTTAATCTTAAAGTGTATGACCAGACAATTTTTTTTTATAGATTTAGATTTATGGGGGGAAGGATTAGAACTCCTAATGTGTTCTTACTAATACCCAGTGCTTGGTTACCGAGATGTTCTGTTACTTCCTGCCCTGCTGACGTGAGGGAAAAATCTTCCACAGCGACACAGATTAAAATCTTACAAGGGTTCGCTACCTTCCCCTGATCTACTAAATCAAATATATTTTTTCTCTCTGTATCATTGTTGAAGAGTCACCTTTACACACTACACTGTCTGGTAAAACAGTAGTAGCAGGACAGGAAGTGAGGTTGAATATCTCTAAAAGAGCCCCAGATAGCAGTAAAAACCTGACAGGGGCCCTAACTCTTCCCCTATCTATCCAAAACTAAGAAAATAAGCTAAAGGTTTTGGATTAACATAAACTTCAATGAGGAACAGAAGCTGGAAGCTGTACCCAAAAAGGCAGGTAGAGGGCAAAGGACTAGTCACCATTATTGCCTGTGGTCTACCTGCAGATGATTTGTCCCCACTTGCTTGCTCAGCACTATGTATCTCTGTGGAGGCCTCCATCTTGGTCAAAGCAGGCTTCCTAATGTCAGAGCCTCCAGCAAGAAGAACAGTGAGCAGTACAGTAGCGATTTCATCAAATCTTACTCCAAATCTAAAACTAGCAGTTACGCCCCGTACACACGGCCGAGTCTCTCGGCAGAATTCAGCCAGAAACACGATCGGAGCTGTATTCTGCCGAGAAACCCGGGCGGGTGTACACTTTTGGCCGAGGAAGCCGACAAGGATCTCGGCAAGGAAATAGAGAACATGTTCTCTATTTCCTCGTTGTTCAATGGGACATTTCGGCTCGCCGAGATCCTCGGCGGCTTCACAAGGAACTCGACGAGCAAAACGATGTGTTTTGCCCGTCGAGTTCCTCGGACGTGTGTACGAGGCCTCAGAGACAGCAGTACCCCACACTGTGGATATACATATATGAGAATGTGGGCATACGCGCATGCCAACTAATGCACAATTAACATTTCAAGATATTCCATCTAACGTATAAAATCTTTACTTTTTAGGTTTAAGTCTGCTTTAACAGCTTTGCTTTTAAAAAAGGTAGTTTATTACAACACTTAGTTGGTGAAACTTACACCCACAACTGAATAAATGACTCACCTCCCTCGTCCCAACAGACTGTATTAAATATTTGAAAACATAAAAGGGGGTCAGTGTTATACCAAATAAATGGGCAGCTTGCAATAGGTAAATATACAGTACCCAAACAAACCAACAAGGAAAATAATGCAGCGCCTCCAAATATAGAATATTACAATCTTAAAGCATGTACTTTCTTTGCAGTGATATTTATCACATGTTTTGCATTGCACTTTATTCACACTGATTTATTTTTAATATCATTTTTTTTAATATTGTGGATGCTACATTCATAATGTGCAAAAAGCATCCACAATATTAAAAAAAATTATAATAAAAATAAATCAGTGTGAATAAAGTGCAATGCAAAACATGTGATAAATATCACTGCAAAGAAAGTGTCTTCCACTTGTGGTATTATTCACGTGGTCAACCAGCTCCATTCTCACAATGGGGATACCCTGCAGTACTGATTCACACCACTGGACACAGTCAGAAGAAAAAACACCCACCACACGGAGTCACAAGCAGGGTACCACATATAATGTAGTATATTAATAAAAAGAATAGATTCCACATTAAAAAAAAGGCTTCATCCAAATGCCAGTAATACAATTGCCATGACAAATAAAACAGTGCATTTACAAAGAGAGACACCAGTTCCAAGCTTGGAAGTGGCTTGGAAGTTGTGACAAGACATCAGCGTGTAGTCCCCTGAAGACATTCCCCTGCACGGCTTCAGGGGGCGCTAGTTATTTTTTGAACTTTGCTATTAACTATTATGAATCTTTAGTTCTGCTCACTAAATGGCTACATCTTTTGTGGGTAAGTAGTTCTATACTTTATGATGAATCTGTCATTAGGGTCAAAACGTTCAAGTGACATAGCAATAGCAAGGACATTTAGGTTCTTAATTACTTTAAACACCTCATTACATGTGTTTAAGTCACAGTATTTAGTACCGACACAGAGCTCCACCTGTTAAACACAAAGGTGGATGCTGCCTATTCTTTAATTTGTGTATGTGAAGAGAGGCATCTTGTTTCAAACACAGACCTGGACAAGTGAAGGGCTCTCTTATTTGCAGAAAGGTAAAACTTTAGTTCCATGGAAATTGCAGTAAAAGCTTTTCTCTACTTGTCTAGAACAGACTACTGGAACTTTATGCTTACCAGAAAGAGCTGTCATTTAACATTAAAGCTGGCAGATTTCCGTTTTGAGTGCCCAATATATATTTGTTACAATTGGTGCTATACTTTCACAGTACAAAACCATTCAGTTCAATTACATTCAGTGTATGGGAACACAGTACCAGTGCTAGGTCTGTGTGCCATAAGCAGATTGATGTGGTAAAAATATGAAATTAAAATAATTTTTTCATGTATACTTGACTCTAATGCAGTCTCTGCATTTCTGAAAAACTGCATCTTAAGCCATAGGTGTTCATTAAAGTGATATTAAAGGCTGATTTAGCTTAACACATTGAGCACAATAAAACAAAATTCCCCTGTAACCTGCTTGTTAAAATTTTTGCACCAATATTTGCAGTTCACAAATTTAAATGCCGCCATGTTTTGCTGTGATGTCATGGAGAGGAGCTCTATGATGACAGATCAAGTTTAATCATTCATAGAGGGAGACCTATTATCTTAAGTGGATCGTTGTTGATAGCTTGTTTTATAAAAAATATTTTACTTATATTATACTACTGCCTATAGTCCTCTGAACCTTAGATACACAATTATGGAGGACATGTCAACAATTTTTCTAAATCTAAATAATCAGATAAAGCATAGTGTACCTGCTCATTAATTTAACATAATACTAATCTACCATCAAAGGACAGCTTTTAACTTAATGACATTTTTTTCAACATGAAGATATGGCTTGTTAAGTTCAGTTGGTTCAGTTGAAGTCCTACTCAATAGGGTGCTGGGGGTAAATAGTCTTGAACAGCTGTGAACAGGGCCAGACAGCATATTCCTTATTTTTTTACAAATATGGTGGTCAATACTGCCAACTGTATTGTTGCATCAAGGAACCTGGGAGCAGTATCATGAACCATACTGTCTTAAATTAATCAAACTGGTCTTATTATCTGATATCTGTTACCCTTAAGGATAAATTCCCTGTAAGCCATGGTAATGTCACTAGTTCTTACTTTACCAATATAGACCATTATTATGAAAATTGGTTAAACCCAATGTCTCTAAATTACAAACTAATATGGATTTAAATGTCATTTTTGTCATTTAATATAAAAAAAAAATATGTTTTCCTCAGTTTAGGCCGATACGTATTCTTCTACATATTTTTGGTAAAAAAAATCGCAATAAGCGTTTATTGATTTGTTTGCACAAAACTTATAGCGTCTACAAAATAAGGGATAGTTTTATTTCATTTTTATTAATCATTTTCTTTTACTAGTAATGGTGGCGATCAGCGATTATGGCAGACACATCGGACACTTTTGATGCTATTTTGGGACCATTGTCATTTATACAACGATTAGTGCTATAAAAATGCACTGATTACTGTGTAAATGACACTGGAAGGGAAGGAATTAACCACCAAGGGGCGAGGAAGGGGTTAAGTGTGTCCTAGGGAGTGATTCTAACTGTGTGGGGGCTGGGCTTACTGTGACACGACACTGATCACTGCTCCCGATGATTTTGTTATTATAATTTCTAGGAGTGTAGCTCTTGGCTCAGAAAATATTTGAAAGTCCTGCAGCTAACCAACGTGTTCTGTGTTGCTTATAAGTGTCCTTATTACTGTAGCACCCCTAAGATTTAATTTTTGATCACCCTTCACTTAGGTTAGGAATTAATGTAACCTAAACCCTAAATAATGCTTTCAAACTCTTAATTCCACCATAAAGCTCAACTCTTGCCAAATATTGTTTTTGGTTCATTGTAGGGTGGAAACAGGCATTATTAATCTCACACTCACCTCACTAATCTCACTTCCTATCCTAAAGGCGATCAGTCAGAGGCACTGAAATTGAACATAGACAAAAAGTGAAACATTTTTATAGTAGAATACAGAAGGGTAGAAACCTTTGACAAAGCTGTGCCAAAAAAGGCAGGTAGAGGGCAAAGGAACAGTTATGATTATTTCCATGTAGGCTAATCTTTTCCCTATAACTCACTTACACGCCTTTTTCTCTGTATAGAGGCAGCCATCTTTATAGAGGTGCTTCTGAGGTGCTTGCTTATGTCAGAGTCTCTAGCAAGGACAACAGAGAGCAGCGTAGCACAGTACTGACATCACCAAATCTCACTCTAGGTCTCCAGGGACCAGCAGTCACAAGCAGCAGTACCTTAAAGAATAACTCTAATTTCATGAGAAAAAAATCACAAAAAAATAATATAACGTATACAATTGCAACACAACCCATATTGTAATACAGTGTAGTACAAATGACCTTTCCTTTTTAATCTGTAGAGCTGTACGTTTCTGTAAAATGCAATACGGCAACCTGGAGGTGTTCTGTACACAGATGGTGTATGTAATGGCCCCTAGAAATGTAATTTCCTGCTTGTGTGATTGGCTCAGGGATTTTCCAGGAGCCTGTACTAGGATACAAACTAGATTTTAGGCATCCTTGCATCCTCTGCTTGGATGTGTTGGTGAGGTGCTCCCAAAGGGTTAATCACATCTAAAGAGATTCAGACCCTGCCACTTTCCTCATTAGAATCCCGCAAGTGCATCAACTGATTAATAATGAAAAAATGCTCCCATTCACCTTCCCTGGCACAGAAAAACAAACAGCTATTTCTTCAGAATAACAAAGGGTAGAAATCAGCAAAAAAAGGTTTTTGGAAATCCTTGCAATGTATATAGAGGGGAATGTATGTGTTTTCCTCAACAACAGTGGAGCTACTCCTTAAACATCACACTGTAGATATACAGCTATGTGAATGCCTATGCACACTTATATACCAAGGTGTGTACTGTAATTCTTTCAAGAGCAATTCCATAAAAATTTGGATTTTTTTAGGGTACTTCTACTACTTCAGACACAATTAGCATTTCTGATGTTCCCTATACCATAGAAAACCTCCACCAAGTGTTTATTTTTAAGCAGCTTATTTGACCTTTTAATTTAAGAACTCTATGCCATGGAGGTGAAAAGGGCTCCTTTGTCCAACCATTTACA
This sequence comes from Rana temporaria, assembly GCF_905171775.1. Classification (NCBI taxonomy): domain Eukaryota; kingdom Metazoa; phylum Chordata; class Amphibia; order Anura; family Ranidae; genus Rana; species Rana temporaria. The sequence continues at coordinate 228,298,284 of NC_053492.1, forward strand.
GTTGTGCTCATAAGTTTACATTCCTTGGCCGAATTTATGATTTCTTGGCCTTTTTTCAGAGAATATTAATGATAACACAAAAACTTTTCTTTCACTCATGGTTAGTATTTGGCTGAAGCCATTTATTATGAATCAACTGTGTTTACTCGTTTTAAATCATAACAGAAACTACCCAAATGACCCTGATCAAAAGTTTACATACCCCAGTTCTTAATACCGTGTATTGCCCCCTTTAATATCAATGACAGCTTGAAGTCTTTTGTGGTATTTGTCCATTGCTCTTGGCAAACAGCCTCCAGTTCCTGTAAATTCTTGGGCTGTCTTGCATGAACTGCATGTTTGAGATCTCCCCAGAGTGGCTCAATGATATTGAGGTCAGGAGACTGAGATGGCCACTCCAATACCTTCAGTTTATTCTGCTGTAGCCAATGACAAGTCGACTTAGCCTTGTGTTTTGGATCATTGTCATGTTGGAATGTCCAAGTACGTCCCACGTGCAGCTGCCTTACTGATGAATGCAATTGTTCCTCCAGTATTTTTTGATAACATACGGCATTCATCTTGCCATAAATTTTGCCCAAATTTCCTGTGCCTTTGTAGCTCACACATCCCCAAAACAACAGCGATACACCTCCGTGTTTCACAGTAGGAATAGTGTACCTTTCATCATAGGCCTTATTGATGCTTCTCCAAATGTAGTGTTTATGGTATTGGCCAAAAAGCTACATTTTGGCCACATCACTCCAAATGACTTTGTCCCAGAAGGTTTGAGGCTTGTCTCTGTGCTGTTTATAGCTTTCTTCTGGCGACTCGATTATGCAGCCCATCTTTCTTCAAGTGCCTCTTTATTGTGCATCTTGAAACAGCCACACCACATGTTTTCAGAGAGTCCTGCATTTCACCTGAAGTTATTTGTGGGTTTTTCTTTGCATCCTGAACAATTTTCCTGGCAGTTGTGGCTGAAAATGTAGTTGGTCTACCTGACCATGGTTTGGTTTCAAAAGAACCCCTCATTTTCCACTTCTTGATTAGAGTTTGAACACTGCTGATTGGCATTCTCAATTCCTTTGATATCTTTTTATATCCCTTTCCTGTTTTATACAGTTCAACTAAATTTTCCCGCAGATCGTTTGACACTTCTTTTGCTTTCCCCATGACTTAGAATCCAGAAACGTCAGTGCAGCACTGGATGGAAGATGCAAGGGTATGTCAGGAGTCCAGAAACACATTGACCTTTTATACACACACACACACACACACACACACACACACACTATTTACAAGCAAACAGATCACTTGTGAGGATGGTTACCTTTAATAGCCATTCAAACCCCTTTGTGTCAACGTGTGTGCATGTTATCAGGCCAAAATCACCAGGGTATCTAAACTTTTGATCAGGGTCATTTGGGTAGTTTCTGTTGTCATTATTATTTAAAAAGAGTAAACACAGTTGATTGATAACAAATGGCTCCAGTCAAACACTAACCATGAGTGAAAAAACATTTTTTTGTGTTATCATTCATATTCTCTGTAAAATGGCCAAGAAATCATAAATTCTGCCAGGGTATGTAAACTTATGAGCACAACTGTATATGTTTATTGTTTAAGAAACATGTTCACATTTTTTTAAGAATATTTCTTTATATAGTGTTCAGTCATTTTGTCAGACACTGGCATACAAGCAAATTTTGCTGTAAAGGCTTCACGTGTGTGGGAGGTCTTGAGATAAGTGTTTTGATAGCTTGGAAAGGAAATCCATTTGGATATGGGTCCTGGAAATAACAGGCTGTCATATTAACTTTCAGAAGTAATTTTGCAAGCTAATAACATGTTTGGATGACTGTTGTGTCTGTTGTGTCTATTACCAAACACAGTATCGAGTTAATTATTCATTATTTTAGATACCACTGGCATATTTGTATAAAATGATCTAGCATGTGTCTATGCTGCATGTTGAAAAGTTAAAAAATAAAAGCATGTTAACCCATTTTTTTTCTAAGGAAAGCACACAGTTGCAGATATAGTACAGAAAAGATTAAGTTAAAAGTAACCCCTTCCTGTTCCCCTCAATTCAGTATTGAGGCCATCCTTCCGATTGTGGCCAGTAGAGAGTCAAGTAAAGCAGGGAGGATTGACTACAGCGTGACCATAACTGATGTGTTTTTTTACATTACATTAAAAGCAAGGCACGTGCAGTACGGTCTTTCTGCTTCTTCATAACTTTACTGGTGGCAACAGTTTCACCTTACTTGGGTCAGTGGTTTGCAGTGGCGGCCGGTGGTAATTTTTTCTGGGGGGGCGGAAAACCGTATGAACCGACACCCCCCTCCCCTGGTTGATCGGTAGCACTTACCCCATCGCTTCACCACCGACTTACCCTGTTCAGCGGCGGACTCCTGTTCCGCTGCTCTTCACGGGTCCTCACGTCATGGGAGTGGCGGCTTCCGCTTTCTCCCTCCTCCTTGGCGGCCAATAGGGAGTCTTCTCTTTTCGAGGATCAGTGTTTCAACAGCAAATGTTCATTCGCTGTTGTAAACACCTGGGTGGGCTCTGCACCACGAGCCCACCCTATTTTGAAGCCTATTAGAGCCTATGACTCTAATCATGTGCTTCAAAAAAACACCCTCACCTGCTTTGCAAAAGCTCCAAGAATTCATGTGATAGTTAAAGTGAACCACAGTCCAAGCTTAATAAAGAAATTAAAGCATTGACGGCATTTCCCGTTCCATGGAATCAGATTATCTGACTGGTTTGGTTATAGATTATGCAAGTGATACCTAGCACAGAAAACTCAAGTATGTTAAGTGCTTACTTGCAGTGTTTTACTTTCCTCAAACAAATATGTAATTATTGTGCCTTTGATCATGATGGTAAATGTATCCACCACTCCAGCGCATAATAAGAAAAGTTCCTCAATGTAATCAGACAAGTCTCTCTGCATGTGTCTTCCTTATTTCATTAGGCACTTACCAGATCCTCTGGCCCTTAGTGAATAAGTAACTTGATTATGATGTTGGTTTGAAAATATTACACTATGGAAGAGATTTACTAAAACTGGTGCACACAGAATTTGGTGCAGCTGTGCATAGTAAACAATCAGCGTCTGGGTTTTAACCCATGTTCACATTGAGTCAATTTGGCATGTGATTTGACATGTAAAATTGCACTCCAAATTAGTGGCTATTTCCGGCAATGGCACCGTCCAAATCAGTGCAACACCAACTTTTCGGCACCACACCAATTGCCAAAAGTAGTTCCTGCACTACTTTCGGGGACTTCAGAGGTGATTTGAATAGACATCTGTGCGGGTTCAGTGCGGGTTCTGTCAAATCGCCCCCGAAGTCAGACTGCATTAACAGTTTGAAATCGTGCGAGTTCAGCTGAACAGCTTAGGCCTAATTCACACCTATGCATTTTTAGTGCTTTTTGCATTTTGAAGATTTGCACTAGGGAATGTGTTTAATAGGAAATCATGTTAAATGGACTGTAGTGCAAATCTGCAAAATGCAAAAAGTACTAAAAATGCATAGGTGTGAATCAATTATTGTCAAAGATTAATTGAACAAGCTGAAGTTAGAAGCTGGTTACTATGTACAGCTGCACAAGATTCTGTGTGCACCAGTTTTACTATATCTCCCCTATACCGTTTTCTTTTGTGTTTTGGGTCCATTGTGATGGAGAATTACTGAAAGAAAGAGGAGACACAGTGATTGTTTGGGATTAAGCTTTATTAGACCTGTATTTACCTTTGATCATGATGGTAAAGATATCCACCAGAGCAGCCCTGTACCTCCTCTTCGGGCTTCTGGCTCCTCCTCTTCTCCAAATGCCATGTGCTATGTGCACACCGGTGCAAGCTCGCTCCCAAGCCCCACTCTGCATTAAAAATACAAAACAGGGCTAGGCCCCGCCCCTGCTTCCTCCCCACATGCTGTGATTGACAGCAGTGGGAGTCAATGGCAAGGGAGAGCACCACTCTTGTGCACATCACTGGATCGTGATCAGGCTCAGGTAAGTATTTGGGGGGGCTGCGTGGCGAGCTGCATACTGAAGGTTTTTTAAACTTCATATGAAGAATGCATGAAAGTAAAACCCTTCAACCTTAAGAATCACTTTAAATCACTGACTTAAAGCAAGTATGTAGATGAAGAGTTTTAACTTTTTCCTGACATTCCTATTCTTAATACTTCTGTCAGTCGGTGTTTGAATGTATTGGGGCTCAAGGTTCAGCACAACAGTCGAGCAACTATAATTGAATAAAGGAATTCAATGATTAAAGTCTGTTAATATGGCATCTCAGTCAATATACTTTAAATGCTAGTAGAAATCATTTTGTTACTTTAGTAAATATAAAAGTTGTTTGCTTAATCTTTAAAAAGAAAGGACTTGTCCACATTTTACTCTATTAATGCAATTTTTCATGCACTAAATAGAGCATGAAAAGTGAATTAGAAATTAAATTATTGATGCCAAATGGTTTTGTTCATTTCTAAGCATTATATATTTACAATGCAGATTTAAAGAACTTACAATGGGAATTGACCTATTTTTATCATACTGATTTCTGTTAGTATTTTAATAGGAAAGCAGAACATGCTGAAACAGCACTGTGGATGTTTTACAACGTGCTTTCATATGTGTTATAAGACTTGAAAAATTCTCTTTGTGGATCAACCATTATAACAGTGGTCCTTAATCAGTGATTTGAAGCCACACTGGTATGTTAGCTATCTTTACTGTGTGGCTTTTCACAGCAATTGAATTTTTAAGTTTAAATAATCAAATGAAAATAGTCAGCAATAAAATACATTAGCTAACATTAGCTCACATAAACATAGCTCACATAAATTAAGTCCTATGTATTATATAAAGTAAATAAAAATGATGGGAAGTGATCTGACACTTCCTGGGCCTAGGGCATGCGTGCGTGCCGCCGCCGACCCACTCCTGCTGTGATTAGACACAACAGAAGCCAATCAGCGGGTCTTGCGGATGTGTGCCAGGACGCGCCGATCGTTCGTGTTCTGCCTATGTAAACAAGGCAGACCGCCGTTTTGTGAGAGGAGATCCAGTGTTCCTGCTAAGCAGGTACACGGATATTTACATTCCCCCACAGTAAGTGAGCACACCCAGGGAACACATTTAACCCATGATGTTACCCCTTCCCTGCCAGTGTCATTAGTACAGTAACAGTGCATATTTTTTAGCACTGTATTAGTGCCGCTGGTCCCCAAAAAGTGTCAAAAGTGTCAGGTGTCAGATATGTCCTCCGCAATATCCCAGTCCCACTATAATTCACTGATCTCCACCATTACTAGTAATATATATATATATATATATATATATATATATATATATATATATATATATATATATATATTAGTGCTGTCAAGCGATTAAAATTTCTAATCGCGATTAATCACATTAATGTCATAGTTAACTCACGATTAATCGTGCGATTAAGGAGGTTCACCCTTTAAAACATTTTTTTTTTGTTTTCTTATTTATTTTATTTTTTTTATAATATTAAATTGTGTTTTTAAATTTTTTTACATTTTGATCACTTTTATTGCTGTCACAAGGAATGTAAACATCCCTTGTGACAGCAATAGGTGGTGACAGGTACTCTTTATGGAGGGATCGGGGTCTAAAAGACCTCCGAGCCCTCCTTTGCACTTCAAATTATTCAGATCGCCGAAAACGGCAATTCTGAATACTGTGTACTTTTTTAAATCCGGCGCCATTGGCAGCCGAGAAACCCGGAAGTGACGTCATGACGCCGCTTCCGTGGTTTCAATGCGGAGACTGAATCAAAGCCGTTTACGGCTTAGTGTCAGTCTCCGCCTGAACACAGAACGCGGCGGATGGAGGATCGGGTCTCCCGGTGGGACGGGAGGCCCGGTCAGAGCGGCGAAAGGCGGCGGGAGGGGGGTGATGTCCCCTCCCGCTCCTCCGGCATAACAACCGAGCGGCTTTTAGCCGCATCGGTTGTTATGTTTGGATAGCTGATCGCCCGCTCTAAACAACGGTACCGGGATGATGCCTGCGGCTGCAGGCATCATCCCGGTATAACCCCCGAACGCCGCCTCGTTAATCGCGCGATAAAAAAATTGACGGCGTTAACATGGGTTTGTGTTAACGCCGTTAATAACGCGTTTAACTGACAGCACTAATATATATATATATATATATATATATATATATATATATATACACAGTTGTGCACATAGGTTTACATACCCTGTCAGAACTTATGATTTCTTGGCCATTTTTCAGAGAATATGAATGATGACACAAAAACTTTTCTTTCACTCATGGTTAATGTTTGGCTGAAGCCATTTATTATCAATCAACAGTGTTTACTCTTTTTAATTCATAATCACAACAGTGTAGTGGACAGTGTAATGTAGTGTGTAGTGTAGTGGACTGGGTAGTGGGTAGTGTAGTGGACAGTGTAGTGTAGTGTGCAGTGTAGTGGGTAGTTTAATGATCAGTATAGTGTAGTGTAGTGGTCAGTGTAGTGAAGTGGGTAATGTAGTGTAATGGACAGTAGTGTGTAGTGTAGTGGACTGGGTAGTGCAGTGGGTAGTGTAGTGAGTAGTGTAGTGGGTAGTGTAGTGTAGTGTGTAGTGGACAGTATAATGTAGTGTGTAGTGTAGGGTAGTGTGTAGTGTAGTGAACAGTAGTGGGTACTGCAGTGTAGTGTAGTGGACTGGGTAGTGTGGTGTGTAGTGGACAGTGCCGTGAAGTGTAGTGGACAGTGTTGTGGGTAATGGTCAGTGTAGTGTAGTGGTCAATTAGGTCAGTACTACTGTTCTAGTGGAAGGGACTCAGGGAGTGTTAAAAGTCTGCAGGTTAGGGGACGCAAATGTCTTGCCTTGCCCTGGACGCTGACAACCCATGCTACACCACTGTGTAGACACTATGGGGGTTATTTACAAAAGGCAAATCCACTTTGCACTACAAGTGCAAAGAGCACTGAAAGAACGTTTGGAAGTGCATTTTAGCTTGCACATGATTGGATGATAAATTCAGCAGAGCTTCCCCTCATTTCAGATCTACCTCTCATATTTACAGCGACTGCACTTCCAAGTGCACTTTCAGTGCACTTTGCACTTGTAGTTTGCACTTGTAGTGCAAAGTGGATTTGCCTTTAGTAAATAACTCCCTATAACTTTTGCACAAACCAATCAATATATACGTATTATTTTTTTATCAAAAATATGGGTTTTTTCATTTTTTTATTTGGGATGTTTTATAGAAGAAAGTAAAAAATATATTTTTTCTAAATTGTTGGTCTTTTTTTGTATATAGCACAACAAATACTACCAAAAAAAACCTCTATTTGTGGGAAAAAAAAGGACATATTATATTTGGGTACAGTGTCGCATGCCGGTGTAATTGTCAGTTAAAGTAACGCAGTGTCGTATAGCAAAAAATGGCCTGGGCATGAAGGGGGTTAAACCTTCCAGAGCTGAATTGGTTAAATGTTGTATAGTAATAAAGTTATAAAGTAAATAAAAATGATGGGAAGTGATCTGACACTTCCTGGGCCTAGGGCATGCGTGCGTGCCGCCGCCGACCCACTCCTGCTGTGATTAGACACAACAGAAGCCAATCAGCGGGTCTTGCGGATGTGTGCCAGGACGCGCCGATCGTTCGTGTTCTGCCTATGTAAACAAGGCAGACCGCCGTTTTGTGAGAGGAGATCCAGTGTTCCTGCTAAGCAGGTACACGGATATTTACATTCCCCCACAGTAAGTGAGCACACCCAGGGAACACATTTAACCCATGATGTTACCCCTTCCCTGCCAGTGTCATTAGTACAGTAACAGTGCATATTTTTTAGCACTGTATTAGTGCCGCTGGTCCCCAAAAAGTGTCAAAAGTGTCAGGTGTCAGATATGTCCTCCGCAATATCCCAGTCCCACTATAATTCACTGATCTCCACCATTACTAGTAATATATATATATATATATATATATATATATATATATATATATATATATATATATATATATATATATTAGTGCTGTCAAGCGATTAAAATTTCTAATCGCGATTAATCACATTAATGTCATAGTTAACTCACGATTAATCGTGCGATTAAGGAGGTTCACCCTTTAAAACATTTTTTTTTTGTTTTCTTATTTATTTTATTTTTTTTATAATATTAAATTGTGTTTTTAAATTTTTTTACATTTTGATCACTTTTATTGCTGTCACAAGGAATGTAAACATCCCTTGTGACAGCAATAGGTGGTGACAGGTACTCTTTATGGAGGGATCGGGGTCTAAAAGACCTCCGAGCCCTCCTTTGCACTTCAAATTATTCAGATCGCCGAAAACGGCAATTCTGAATACTGTGTACTTTTTTAAATCCGGCGCCATTGGCAGCCGAGAAACCCGGAAGTGACGTCATGACGCCGCTTCCGTGGTTTCAATGCGGAGACTGAATCAAAGCCGTTTACGGCTTAGTGTCAGTCTCCGCCTGAACACAGAACGCGGCGGATGGAGGATCGGGTCTCCCGGTGGGACGGGAGGCCCGGTCAGAGCGGCGAAAGGCGGCGGGAGGGGGGTGATGTCCCCTCCCGCTCCTCCGGCATAACAACCGAGCGGCTTTTAGCCGCATCGGTTGTTATGTTTGGATAGCTGATCGCCCGCTCTAAACAACGGTACCGGGATGATGCCTGCGGCTGCAGGCATCATCCCGGTATAACCCCCGAACGCCGCCTCGTTAATCGCGCGATAAAAAAATTGACGGCGTTAACATGGGTTTGTGTTAACGCCGTTAATAACGCGTTTAACTGACAGCACTAATATATATATATATATATATATATATATATATATATATATACACAGTTGTGCACATAGGTTTACATACCCTGTCAGAACTTATGATTTCTTGGCCATTTTTCAGAGAATATGAATGATGACACAAAAACTTTTCTTTCACTCATGGTTAATGTTTGGCTGAAGCCATTTATTATCAATCAACAGTGTTTACTCTTTTTAATTCATAATCACAACAGTGTAGTGGACAGTGTAATGTAGTGTGTAGTGTAGTGGACTGGGTAGTGGGTAGTGTAGTGGACAGTGTAGTGTAGTGTGCAGTGTAGTGGGTAGTTTAATGATCAGTATAGTGTAGTGTAGTGGTCAGTGTAGTGAAGTGGGTAATGTAGTGTAATGGACAGTAGTGTGTAGTGTAGTGGACTGGGTAGTGCAGTGGGTAGTGTAGTGAGTAGTGTAGTGGGTAGTGTAGTGTAGTGTGTAGTGGACAGTATAATGTAGTGTGTAGTGTAGGGTAGTGTGTAGTGTAGTGAACAGTAGTGGGTACTGCAGTGTAGTGTAGTGGACTGGGTAGTGTGGTGTGTAGTGGACAGTGCCGTGAAGTGTAGTGGACAGTGTTGTGGGTAATGGTCAGTGTAGTGTAGTGGTCAATTAGGTCAGTACTACTGTTCTAGTGGAAGGGACTCAGGGAGTGTTAAAAGTCTGCAGGTTAGGGGACGCAAATGTCTTGCCTTGCCCTGGACGCTGACAACCCATGCTACACCACTGTGTAGACACTATGGGGGTTATTTACAAAAGGCAAATCCACTTTGCACTACAAGTGCAAAGAGCACTGAAAGAACGTTTGGAAGTGCATTTTAGCTTGCACATGATTGGATGATAAATTCAGCAGAGCTTCCCCTCATTTCAGATCTACCTCTCATATTTACAGCGACTGCACTTCCAAGTGCACTTTCAGTGCACTTTGCACTTGTAGTTTGCACTTGTAGTGCAAAGTGGATTTGCCTTTAGTAAATAACTCCCTATAACTTTTGCACAAACCAATCAATATATACGTATTATTTTTTTATCAAAAATATGGGTTTTTTCATTTTTTTATTTGGGATGTTTTATAGAAGAAAGTAAAAAATATATTTTTTCTAAATTGTTGGTCTTTTTTTGTATATAGCACAACAAATACTACCAAAAAAAAACCTCTATTTGTGGGAAAAAAAAGGACATATTATATTTGGGTACAGTGTCGCATGCCGGTGTAATTGTCAGTTAAAGTAACGCAGTGTCGTATAGCAAAAAATGGCCTGGGCATGAAGGGGGTTAAACCTTCCAGAGCTGAATTGGTTAAATGTTGACTTCTTGGCTACTGAAGGGATTTAAAAAAATCCTTTCACAAAAAAAAACCTATGAATTTTTTTTATTTATGCATCAAATGTTTTTATTAATCTAAATGCAACAGTATATACCATTCATCTGTTACCTTAAATGGCATGTCACACTGTTGCTTTAATTTTGTCTTTTGTTACTTTGCTTTCCTTTTACATTCAAATAATCAGCACTTTTTAGGCCTTGCCAATAAAAATGGGACATGTTGCCAATGTTGTTATTAGGATGGAGATTAGGTTGTAATAAGGTTATAAGTTTGGAATTATTTCCCAGTAAGGGTGGCAACCTGAACTCTAGTGTAACTGTGCCTTTAGGTAAACCTGGTGCAGTCCTGGGCATTTAACACTTGGTATATCATGAAAATTGCATAGTCCATAGTTATCTTTCGTTAAAATGAACAAATTAAAGATCCTTTACTGAGGTAGTTGCAGATAACAAGTCACAGTAACAAAGAAATCTTCATGCAGTTCCCTATACACAGCACTCTAGTTCCCCATAAAGTGACTGTACTTTAGGCAGATGGTAAAGTCCATAAAAAAATCCTTGCTAGGCCAAAGTCCATTTAGGCAATATATCCACAAATGGTAATGATAGACCCTTAGGGGTTTATAAAGCTAGAGAGTGCAAAGTGAGTCTTAGGCCTTGTACACACGACCAAGTTTCTCGGCAAAAACCAGCAAGAAACTTGCTGTGATTTTTTTTTTTGCCGAGGAAACCGGTTGTGTGTACATTTTTCGACGAGGAAACTGTTGAGGATCCCGTCGAGCCAAAAAGAGAGCATGTCTTCTTTTTCCTCGACGGGAATGGAGAAACTTGCCTTGTCGAGTTCCTCGACAGCCTAACAAGGAACTCGACGAGGAAAATGATGTGTTTCGCCCGTCGAGTTCCTCGGTCGTGTGTACGAGGCTTCACTTCTGTGGAGAAACCAATCAGTTTCTAACCCCAATTTGTTCAATTAAGCTGCAGCAATAAAACCTGGAAGCTGATTGATTTCTATGCAGTAGTAAGAAGAGATTTTGCACTCTCCCTGAGTCCATGATTTGGCAAAAAATCAATAAAGTCCATGGTTGGCAGCTGTAAGTCTATTAAGGGTTAATAGGCTCCAGACCCCCTGGGAACCTCGACTTGGCTCCCGTCACACCCCCCTCCCTGAAAAGGGGGTGGTCACTCCAGCAGAGTAACAGCTACATTTTGGTAGTATTTCCCCATAAACCCCACACAAGGCATTTCAGTGAGCCTTTTTTTATAATGTATGACTTGCAGGGGGTGCTAGCCTTGCTAAAAATGGCAGAAAAAACCTAATGACACAAAATAACATGAAGACATTGTAACATCTTGCACTTGGCTGACCCAATTAACGTGAGAACATAAACACAGACAGGAAAAACAGATTAACCCTCTTGTAGGCACCTGCCTACACTCTTACTTTGCGTCTTTTGTTTCACTGATGTAGGGAGTATGTAGATGTAATCACATTTATGTGGAGATGTGTTGGATAGTATCATGGCAACAGAGAGCTGAGAATTAATGCTGGCCACACACATTCATATATTTTTTTAGATCTGGTCTATAATTAAAAAATACTGACAACTGTGTACTGTGGGAGGATCTACAAAATTTTTGTGGCTTGGTAAATAAGCTCTCAAAATAGATTGTTGCTGATATGTTTTAATGACAGACAAAACCTGAAAAATAATCTGGCTCTAAAAGGCAGACCATGTATGAGGCCCCGTACACACGTCCGAGGAACTTGACGGGCAAAACACATCGTTTTGTTCGTCGAGTTCCTTGTGAAGCTGCCGAGGATCTCGGCAAGCCGAAATTTCCCATTGAACAACGAGGAAATAGAGAACATGTTCTCTATTTCCTCGCCGAGATCCTCGTCGGCTTCCTCGGCCAAAAGTGTACACACGGCCGGGTTTCTCGGCAGAATTCAGCTCCGATCGAGTTTCTGGCTGAATTCTGCCGAGAAACTCGGTCGTGTGTACGGGGCCTGAGCCGGTTTTTCAAGTCCAAAAGAGCACACTTCATACTTTTATGCCTAGCACTTGTATGCCAGTAATATGTTCACATTTTCTTAATGATCATAGGCGAACAAACTATATTAAAGGGGTTGTAAAGGTTTGTTTTTTATTTTCTAAATAGGTTCCTTCAAGCTAGTGCATTGTTGGTTCACTTACCTTTTCCTTCGATTTCCCTTCTAAATGTTTTTTTTTCTTTGTCTGAATTTCTCACTTTCTGTTTCTCCTCAGTAAGCTTGTCCCCATCATCTGGCTGGGGGTTAGTCAGCCAAAACAGTTTACTGATGACGAACAGGAAGTGACAAAGAAAAAAAAGAAAAAAAAAACATTTAGAAGGGAAATTGAAGAAAAAATTTAGTGAACCAACAATGCACTAGCCTAAGGGAACCTATTTAGAAAATAAAAAACAAACCTTTACAACCCCTTTAACATATTTAACGATTGACTTGAATAGTTCAGTCCTTAAAAATATATATATTTTTATTTTTTGTCTCTGGTGGTGGTGATGGAAAATTACCGTACCTTACATTGGATTAACTGGAAATTAGTTTTCAGAGTAGAAATGATTTCCTTAACTTGTCAAGGATATGTATCAGTATGTTAAGAAGAAGATTTTAGAAGGAGATTTCACCATAACTATAATGACTTTAGTCCATTTACCACTGTACTGTGATTTGTGACAGGGTTTTGCATTAAACTGAAAACTGCAAAACTACTCTTGTTACATTTTCCAAAACTGTTTAATGGCCTAATTCCATTATTTATCATTCTATTGTATAATCAAGTGCCATATGGGCAATACAGTATACATTGAAATGAAGAGATAAGGAACCTTAGATTTTCATATTTGGTGCACTCAAAAAGCTACTATATTTATTGATTATAGAAAGTTACCTAGACTGGGAACACATCTAATATTTGTTATGTGTATACTGCTTTTATTAATATTTTGTTATTAGCCTAAGAGTTAAAATTGCAATGATTGGGAGGCAGCATACCTTTACAACACCCAGATTAAGCTATAATTTAGATACCCATATGCATCTGCCTGGGAATTTACATAATTGCCCTTTTAAAAGCAAAGAGAAGGAAATGTGAGCTATAAACATAAATCAGTTGCTTGTGTAAATGCAATATGCAACACACTGAGAACGGATCTGATTAATGTAGAGACAATAACAATATATCTTACAGCAAAGGTTTGTCCTAATCTTGTGGGGATACCATGATAATAATTATATTTAACTAATTTGTCTTCAGAGGAATAATTGTTGGAAGAGAAAAAAATAATCATGGTAAAATAACTGACATAAAACAGAGGATCTTGATTTAAAGACGTTGTATCCGAACACAAAAATGCAATATATAAAATGTATTTTTTTAAATGATATCTATAACATACTGTTGCAAAGTAGCAGCAGCACAGTTCAACAGAACTTCCCATTACGCACATAGATAGTTTCTCACCATTACATGTATGCTTCTTCTTTAGTGCATAAATCTGGCATGGCATCTAAGCATGGTGGCTGACAACTTACTTACCCATATATTACTACTCCTGTCATTCAGGGGTGATGAACACTCATGACTAGATTCAGAAAAGTTACTGTCTCCTACAAATTGGGTGATCAGTCTGGCCTGGGACAGGCTCAGTTATTAACAAGTTGCAAAAACATATAAGAATTATTTTTTCCCCCCATTTTGTCTAGTCTTTTTTTATCAAGGTATGCTTTTTGAAAATGTGGCATCCATTACTCCAACCACAGAGATGCCTGCCAAATGCTTCTAAAACCGGTAAAGAGTATGACAATATTTTTAAGTAGTATTGCAATTTTGATTATCCTATGGAGTCATAGAACCATTCAATGTGGCATTATCGATTCAAATAGTCATATCCCCTTTTACATATAGATTATGCCCAACACCTTGCCCTTATGGTACCCAAGTATCAGAAGTGTTCCAGGGAACAGTCTGGCGAAAGTCAGCTAGTCACCTATGCATGGGTGATCCTCCAGTTTGCCCTTAGTCCCCAGTCTCATGGCCTCTGGCAATACTATGGAAAATGTTGGCGTAACCTAATTGAGGATAGGTATATCTTTATCATCCCACTGTAAAAATGGTTTTTTCCCATCAAATGCCTTAAATTCAGTTGCCGATATGATATGGGTTCATCACTGCCTCTCTGCTATTGAGGACATCTGCCGATTTGACTTTTGTATATCAGTTCTCTTAGAAAGCTGCATTGGTTTTCAGCTTGCCTGTGTAGTTAGTTGGACATGTTTCATGGGGGCTAGTAGGCATTAAGCAGTATCTCTGTGCCAGTCTGCATGCAGGTAAAATGCTTCTACCTGCAGTGGGAGCCTCAAGCCCATATTATTACTTCACAACCTCAGAAGACTGCATCTGAGGTAATTTCTTCACAACCTCAGACGACTGCATCCTAAAAGTGATGTAATGAGCCTGGTAACGGATAATCCAATAGTTATTTTGTTTTTTCATAATAGTTTCGTTTTTAAAAAGAAAAATGGAAAGTTCACTTTAATCACCAAGGGTAGATAGTACAATACTTATTTAAAGCTGTCAATTAATTTGGTCTTGTTTCATCTAACAAAAGTATAACTTAGCAGAGTGGAGCTTTCTGGCCATCTCAGTTTTGCGGCAAAAATATACCCATGCTATGCCACAACATACAAAGAGCATGCTAGGAATTTTGCAAATTCATAATATCTTAGAATACAATTTTTTACAGAATAAAGTTTGGACACATGCATGAGAATGTACATTTTGTAAATACATATTTTGCTTGCTGACAACTAACGTGCATGTTTACTTTTTAACTGTGGATTATTAAGGATATCTTTTTCTACATTTTAATTTAGGGATTTTATCAAATTAAATAGCAATTATTTTTTAATCCATTAATCTAGGTATCAAGTTTGTACAGTATTTTGGGTTAATCTTCATAGGCGTTTTTAATTTCATGCTATAAAGAGAAATAAAACTTGTATGATTATTTACAACACATTGATATTAAAATTGCCATGTAATATAGACTTTCTTCTTATTACTGTCTGTTTTTTGTTTGTTTTTTACTGTTGCTGTGACAAGCATTAGGAATGAGAGTTAGTTTATAAGCAAAGGAAAACCTTTTTTAAAGACATTAGAAATATTTACATTATGTTGATCTGTAGCTTACTGTTTAAAATGGAAGAACAAAAAAATCTAATAGATGCCCATCATCTTTTCACAGCCAGAAATTAAGCTTCAAGGAGCGTGTACGTATGGCAAGTCCAAGGGGGCAAAGCATAAAGAGCAGACAAACATCAGTTGGTGACCGTCGTTCTCCCAGTGCTGATGGGACTTCTGAGGCAAGCCCAACAAAAGTACAGAAAAGCTGGAGTTTCAATGACAGAACTCGTTTCCGCCCTTCTCTGAGACTAAAGAGTTCTCAACCAAAACCGGTGGCTGACAGTAAGTTTTTACTTTTGTACCCTATGTCCCAAAGACTGCATGGCAATAAAAGCTATGATACTTTATTACAATACGATTATCAATTCATGTGCAGAAACTGGAAACTACTAATATCATATGCAAAAGAGGAAAGGTTGGAACTTTGAATGAGGTGCACGCTAAACATTAGATACGTAAAAGGTGTGGGTCACATGGGATAACTATATGTATAAGATCATACAATGATTCAATGTAAAGTTTAGATGTTAAAAAAAAGTTTAATAGTGAAAAACTGTAACAAAAATGTTGAATTCATCCTTACAAATTCAATACATGTAATAACCCTTGATAAAAATGTAATGCATTTGTGAAAAGCTATAGCATGTAAGTATAGAATTTGAGCTAATTATGTGAGTAGATGAAACAATACAATAAATACAAAATGTGCAAACAATGTGTGTGTGGATGTTGAGCATACAATGCATGTTGACAATGAAATGTTTGCATCTAAAGGCTCAACATGTTTCGTGGGATTTCCACTCATCAGGAGCAAGTGCATTGTGCGTAACTAAAAAGGGTATAGAATAGTACTATGATGTCATAATTGGACTAAAATAGGGGGAAAGGCAGGGGGGAGGAAGATAAGATAAACCCACCCAGAAAAGTTCCCTTCCCTACATTACTCACATGTTCGATTACAGGTCAATATGTAGAGCCATGGACAGAAGGTCACCTGGGGATGTCTACCCCGGGAACTGTGGGAGTGCTTCCCCACAGAGGTCGGGGCACATATGAAAGAACCTTAGGATAAGTGCAATTCTCCAATTGTGTAAATAGGGGTAACACAGTCAACATCCCAAAAAGTGGGGCTGTGAAGAAAAAATACAGTGGAACCTTGGATTGCGAGCATAATTTGTTCCAGAAGAATGCTTGCAATTCAAAGCTCTTGTATATCAAAGTGAGTTTCCCCATAGAAGTCAATGGAAACTCGGATAATTCGTTCCACAGTGACTTCTATGGTATGCAGTACCGCATGTGACTAGAGGTGGGGGGCACGTAGACATTCAAAAACACTCACAAACCGCTCGAAGATGCTCGGATTCACTCAGAAACACTCGGAGAGGCTCGGAAACACTCGGGAGAGTATAGTAGCCATAAAAATTAAACTTATAGCATATCATACAGAGTATGCTGGTCAGCACAAATGTCCCCCTCCAAAGCAAATTGCCTCAGCAATAATCTCCACGCCTCCAACCCAACCCCCCCTCTGAAAAAATCCTCTCATCACCAAAAATTCCTCATTAGCAAAAAAATAATCCCCCCTTTGAAACAAGAATCCTCCCCAGCAGCACAAACGTTCCACCCAGCCTACAAGCACAATAATCCCCCCTGACACAAACCTCTCCCCAGTATAAACACCCATACACAGGAAATCCAGCAATACCTACATATCCAAATCTTCCTAGCCCACTTTCCAGTCACCTGCACTGCAGACACACACACACACACACACACACTTGGATAAAGCTCAGGGCAGAGGTGACTGCCAGATGGTAATGAAGCTGTCATAGATTGACTCTACTATAAGGTGACCAGATTTTTTAAATGAAATCTGGGGACATATTTTTTCTTTACTAGTAATGGCAACAATCAGCGACTCTCTGTCCGTTGCCGCCTGCCTCACAGTCTCTCAAGCCTTACTCTTCGGGCCCCGGCTACTACTGGATGGGGAGCGGAGGAAGATTACTCCGCCAGGGAAGGCAAGGAGATAGGCAGGTGGCTGGCCAGGATTTGAGCCAAGGCAGAAGAACATGCAAGCGAAGCTGAATGAGCATGCGCCCGAAACTGAAGAAATATATTTCCTCTGTTCCGACCAGCACATGATCATCAGAAAGGGGCACAGATAATAGGAAAAATACAACCCCCCCTATGCTAGTAGGCATGGCGGATCAGGGGTGTGTAATTCTAATTTTTTTTATTTTAATTCTGCACTGATTGGATTTAATAGGGGGAGGGGCAATTTCAAAGACAATCTGGGCACAAAACCAGGGACAGACTTGGTCCGGGGACAGTGTCCTCAATCAGGGGACTGTCCCCTAAAACTGGGGATGTCTGGTCACCCTACTCTACTGTCTATCTTTTGCTTCAGGTGAAATTCCCCATTTAAACTGTTTACATATAAGATTACATTTAGACATTTTGCAAGTAACACAAAGAGAATTGGTAAGGGAAATCATGTGTTTTCACTAGGAATTAGTGTAGCAAATACAGTTAAAATGTCACCACTCTAAGTAAGATTAGACTGGTGTGATCGTAATCCCACTGCTGACACAGTGTGTTGTCAAGAAACACAGGGAAACATTACTGAATAAGGCAATGCTGGCAATACACAGATGCCGAAGGCATACATAAATTCTCTATTGCACATAAAATATAGTTCATGTATATTTTCTTTTTACTTCATAGAGAACTAATTAACTACAGGGCATAGAGAATGTCCTTATGAAATCTTTCACAGGCAGATTTGATTTGCCTGTTAAAAGGATAGACAGTAGACATTGTTTAGGTATTCCACTACAGGATCTATAGCAAATTGTAATTTTTCTAGTGAATAGTCAATACAAAATAAACCATTTTATAAAAGCTCAACCTATCACAGCAGTACACAGAAAGGTTTGTTACTTGTGAAATTATTCAACCAGTCAGTGGCAAATAAACTCACTTGTGATAGAGCTTTCTCTCTAATGTTTTTATTGTTTTGATGCTTTACTGCAAATTAGATTGAAAAATTCACACATTTGTAATTATTTCAAGTGGAATACCAGGCAAATAGCTAAATACATTTTAGTTAACTGTTTTACCCTCCAAATTATTTGTAATTCTGGGCAGTTCCAATTTACACACCTCTTCATGTGACAAAATCCTTGATATCACCCACAATGATGATGCTAGACTCAAAGTTGCATGTGCGTTTGCAGTATAATCAAATCATTTTTGTAAAAAAAAAAATTATACACTCTCAGCATCAGCAATGCAAAATGCAAGCCTGAGGATTCCCTAGAAATCAATATGATTTAAGGCCACTCTGCTTAGACAAGGATGTAATATATCTGAATAACTGCTCCAATAATTGTCTTTCTTAAAGTGGCTTGGATTAACTGGTCTGACTGATCTTTTTTTTTTTTTTTTTTTCAAAATGTATACATTTCAAATGTATACATATTTTATAGTATACTAGATGGAGCTGATGATCATGGTCATCAGCTCCATCTGATAGCTATAAAGCTGTATTTTCCTGATTCATGTTATACTTAAGAAAGAAGAACATCTTACCTAGAGATAAAATATAATTTCCTTTGTACACACTGATGTATGGGGCTAGAGGCTACCCTGGGAAGTTCTATAAAATCTGGAGACCATGGCTAAACACGCAAGACTAGTGATTCCTTCCTCGTCTTAATCTCTGATCCTCCACCATAGACTATCCCTACACTCCACTTCCAATGTGTCCTGGATACTGACGATACTTATAGCCGAGTATGAGATGGTGTTGATGCTAGGAGAAACACGGCCAATCAGATATCTGGTATTTCTTCTCTTGATACCTTTTTATTTAGGTGTTTGGTAAACATATTGATACTGCTTCCTTAGTACATGCTTCGATGAGCCGTTTGCTCTTGTTTTCTACAGTCTGCTTTTTTCTTATGATATGGTATAAATTATGCATACATTCATTTGAGTACAGCGTGTTATTTAACTTGCGCATCCTGTGTTCTTGAAATTCTGTGAAAGCTGTTGGCATCACTATTTACATTGTTTTTTCACATTTCACATTGTGATAAAATATATGATATCTGAAAGTCCTTTTCTTCGTATACAATACTTCCATTAAAATCAAGAAAAAAAAACGAGAGAAAATATTCTACTAGCACTCAATTTCGCTGGAATTCACATAGAAAAATGTACATGCAGGTTCAGCCATCTTTAACTCTCTGATTTTAATAAATACACTGCTTAGTAGGAGCTTTATAAACACAGTGAATATGGTGGGAAAATGTATTTATTTGTTGATTGATTTATTCATTACAGGTACTTATATAGGGTTTGTTTATGCAGTGCTTTACATATATATTATACATTCACTTCAGTCTCTGCACTCAATGAGCTTACCTTATAAGGTCTCTATCTCACATTCATATATAATCTACTCATACTAGGGCCAATTTAGACAGAAGCCAATTACCCTACCAGCATATCTTTGGAGTGTGGAAATATGCCCCATGACTTTGTGAATATACCCTTGTAAGTGGGTTTATTGAAAGAATTTACAATAAGCTGGAGCTTAAACATTCCTATATGCACCTTCAACGTTAAAGTCTGATTTTACCTTTTCAGGTGACGTCAATCTTGGAACAGAGGAAGCACATGATGAGAAAGGATGTCACTGTGATGTATCTGTTGAAGATCTAACTCCAGCTCTTAAAACAGTCATCCGAGCGGTCAGGTGAGTAAAAATCACAGTCTATTTTATGCAAAGTGAGCAAAAGGCTAAAGTAGCCCAAAGAAACCAGTTAGGCTCAGCTTTCATTAAATTTGGCTAGGATGCGAAATGAAAATGGAAGGAATGGGATCAGGAGTGTAAAATGGAAGGTTGGACTTACAGCAAAGCCTTTGTTTACCACTAAAACATGTTGGAATGAAAGCTGTCCAAAAGTTTTTCGGACATGGAATAAACTTATCTTTGATGCTTAGTAATTTCATTATGTTATTAGATCACATACAAGTAATTGTAAATTAGCCAGTAGAGGGAACCTTCAATGGCTTAATGCAAATACATAGGGAGTGCGTTGTTTTCCCTGCGTTAGTGGACATGTAAACCTGCATAACAAGAAGAAGGTGAAAAGCTCAATGACTGTGTAGCACTGCAAAGTGGTGAACAGAGTCTGATTATGTGATGAGGAAAAAAGTGTACACCAATGTCAATGTATTATTACATATTATAGATAGAAACAAGACTTAGGCCTCGTACACACGGACGGACTGTCCGCTGAAAAAGGTCTGCCGAACCGTTTTCAGCGGACATGTTCGCCCGGAGATTTCGGTCGTGTGTACGGGGCCTAAGATTATATACATCATGATGATCTTTTATAAGTTCATCTTTAAAAAACAATTGGGTTTGTTATCTTTACTATGCATTTAAGTTTATTATTAGTAGCAATGGGAAAACTTAAGAAATTCACATGACTCATCATGTACAGTACAGGTAAACAAACCATGAATGCTCTTTAAGCCCAAATATATGAGTAAATAATGCATACCTTGAACTTATAAAAAGACTAGAGGTGACACAACTTCTCCTTTACTCCAACAGAATTATGAAATTCCATGTAGCAAAGCGAAAGTTCAAGGAGACCCTACGGCCATATGATGTGAAAGATGTGATTGAGCAATATTCTGCTGGCCATTTGGATATGTTATGCAGAATAAAAAGCCTCCAAACACGGTCAGTAAATAGTATATGGCCTTTTAACATATGCAGTTGAAATAAAAACACTTACTTGCATTGCAGTTTGAGTTGTTCAAGAACTATGGACCAGATTCAGGTACAAATGCGGCGGCGTAACATATGTCAATTACGTTACACCGCCGCAAGTTTTCAGCGCAAGTGCTTGATTCACAAAGCACTTGCCTGTAAACTTGCGGCGGCGTAGCGTAAAGCCGTCCGGCGCAAGCCCGCCTAATTCAAATGGGGCGTGTATCATTCAAATTAGGCGCGCCGAACGTACTGCGCATGCTCCGTTTTGAAATTTCCCGCTGTGCTGTGTGCGAAATGACGTCGCACCGACGGAATTTTTTGAACGGCTACATGCGTTACGTCCTTTCCTATTCCCGGACGTCTTACGCAAAAAAAAAAATTTTAAATTCGACGCGGGAACGACGCCCATACTTTAACATGGGCTGTCTAATTTTACACCACCTAAATAGCAATCGCAACTTTCCGACGGGAAAAGCCGACTAGCGACGACGTAAGAGAATACGACGAACGCGCGTACCTTCGTGGATCGCCGTAAACAGCTAATTAGCATACCCAACGCGGAAAACGACGAAAACTCCACCCAGCAGGCCCCGAAGTATTGCATCCTAAGATCCGAAGGCGTAGGAAAGCCGTAGGCCTGTCGGATCTTAGTCAAATGCCGTCCTATATTTGTTTGAGAATTCCAAATAAAGATACGACGCGGCAAATTTGAAAGTACGCCGGAGTATCAGCAGATACTCCGGCGTACTTTTTCTGTGAATCTGGCCCTATATCTTTTATTGGATTGCACTCATAGTTGAGGAGGAGATTAAGACGAATGCCTCGTACACACGATCACGTTTCCCGAAGAGAAAAGTGCAATGTGAGCTTTTTGTCATGAATTCTGACCATGTGTATGCTACATCGCACTTTTTCTGTCATATTTCCGGCCAAGAAAAGATTGAGAGCAGGATCTCAATTTTCGTGACAGAAAACATTCCTGTCGCGAATCACGTTCGTCTGTATGCAATTACGACGCGCAAAAAACAAGCATGATCAGAATCAAGCAGAAGAGCCGAACTGCCTATTGAACTTCATTGACCTTGGCTCGCCGTACGTGTTGTACGTCACTGCGTTCTTGACGTTTGGAATTTCAGACAAGATTAGTGTGACTGTGTGTATGCAAGACAAATTTCAGCCGTTTTCCTGCTGAAAAAAAAAATTTGGTTTTCTTGTCGGAAATCGCGATTGTGTGTACTGGGCATAAGACATTTATCATTTTGTCAAGTTTTATGTCACTTTCCATGCCATCTTGATGAGATGTTATCAGCTGGTAGCTTGGCTCCTACACTGTTCCTTTTGTCAGATTCCACCTGGGTTTTAAATATGCAATTGTTCAATTATTGTGCTGCACCTACAGATTTGTAGATTTTCCCTCTAGTTCCTATCTACATTACATGTCAGTCAATTCCACTCCTTGAATACCAACTGCTGAGGTACATTTTCAACCACACAGAAATATAAAGTTATAAAGTTAAGTTAAGTTAACCAGTCCGTAAACTGGAGGTGCAAGTGGATGTTCTCAGAACAAATAGGCTTTAATTTGGTAGCTAATTTTACATATATTTTTACTTCCTAGGTTTTACATAGTGAAAAACTGAAAAGACTTTCTTTTTCAACTATAAGAGAAAAAAGTAATAAAAGGATATCACATAAATGTGATATTTTTTTTTCAATGTAGCAAACTGGTCAAACAAAGTAATACATTTTTAATTTATTCCCATATTTTGCATGAATTGTTAGCATAACATTAGGATAAGATCAAGTTGGGTTGGTAATGATAGCGACTTCACAGGTTTGCAATTGCTAAAATGCCAAGTGACTTTGCGTTTGCTTACTAGAGCATCTGCCACTCACACAATAAATGTAGTTGTCAATCGAGTCACCCAAAATCATTCTTGGGACCAGGTGTTAAATCTGGGGAGGGAATACTTTTTTTTACTAGATTTTCTTTTCTTTATAGGGGGAGGGGGGGGGTCTTGATCAGATCAGTAGAGACCGTAACCAACCCTCGTGTCCAACTCTCTACCACCTAATTTTGATCTACAGCTCCGCAATGACAGGAAGTGCTATGAAGTTATCTTACTCTTTTTTTATTTATTTTTTACAAATCTTTTTAATGAATCTTGCAAGTAAAGATATCCTATGTCAGAGTATTGTGTTTACAGTGCTACAGAGCATAGATCCTGAAGCCCAGGAGCTGATCATTTCAGCTCCTGAGCTCATTGTTGGACCCAAGCTGCCATTGACTGTTAGGAGTATCAATGCTGAACCTTGCCGGAACTCAAGACAACTGATCAATTTTGATGACATTTTAAAATGGTGCTGGCACAAATATCTGCTGTCCTAGAGCAATTTAAAACCAAAACCTGCTTTCCAAGTGGGTAAGCAAATTATGTTTACATGGTTCTGGAAAAAAAAATTAAGTATATAGTTACCGTTTATGGCATTATTAAATTTTCCAACAACATGTTGCACAAGGAGAGAACTGGGATCTGTGCAATAGCTTACATAAACCAATCAACTATCACTGGAAAAAAAGTCATTCTGATTAGTTGTGATGGATTTCTGCTCTTTGCACATTGCTCTCTGGCATATTGATTAATCTTGAATATAGTTTCAAGTCTATTATTCAGCTCGGCAAAAGGAAATCTTTTAAGAATGTTAATGCCCCAAAGTTAGTTTACTTTTCTAAAATCAACAAAAAATATTTCTTACCATGGGATTATTTTGGATCTTAAAAGCATAAATCAAACAGCTAAATACAGAGTTGAAACACATATAATTTAACTGCTTTTATTCCAAAATGTTTGTAATTGTAAAATACCCTTGCTCACTGGACTGTGAATGACTACCATGACATTGGAGAGGTCCACCCTGTGACCTTCCCATTATGTGTAAACAAAGCAAAGCCACAGGCTCTCTTGTCTGACAGCATATATTTACTTTTCAGGTCACTGCCACTTTGTCAGCTGCCTGGTGACTTACTCTATGTAAGTGCTGGGCTACTCATCCTAAGTTATTAAGCCATGTAAGTGATGGGATAAGTACCAGGATGTCATATGGGGAGAGTCCATAATTCCTAGTAATAGAGCTAAATGTCAAGGCAGGGGAGCAAATGAAAGCTTAGGATATGCTGGTTGGAACAGGGACAATGAAGTGAACTTGCTGCTTTGCCCTGCATGAGTAAAGCATGGGTGCACTTTAAATACTAGTTGCCTGGCTCACATGTCTACCCTCTTGCTTCAGTTCAAGTACCCTGAGTCACATATTATTATTATTATTATTATTATACAGGATTTATATAGCGCATTGTACAGCGTTTTACAATATAAAGGAGAGACAGTACAATTACAATACAGTTCTATACAGGAGAAATAAGAGGGCCCTGCTCATGGAGCTTACAATCTACAGGGAGGGGGAGGTGGTACAAAAGGTAATAGCTGCGGAGGATGATCTGATGGAGGTGACTCAGGTACAGTTCTTAGGTGGAGGTGGGGTAGGCTTCCTCGAATGAGTGAATAAGTGAGTTTTCAGGGATTGCCTAAAGACGGACAGGGTAGGGTCTGACTGGGGTGGGGAGTTCCAGAGGATGGGAGAGGCTCTGGGGAAGAGGTAACAAGGGAGCAAGAGAGCAAGAAGTCTTGAGCAGAGAGGACGATTTGGGTGATATCTACAGATGAGGTTGGTGATGTAGTTGGGGGCGATGTTGTGGATGGCCTTGTATATTGGGGCTAGTATTTTGAATTTTATAGGATGGGGTAGGGGAAACCAGTGAAAGGATTGATAGAGAGTAGTAGCCGTCATGGGATAGGTTAGTAAGGTGTATTAGTCTAGCATCAGCATTCATAATAGATGGAAGGGGGATAGCCTGTGTAAAGGTAGGCTAGTGAGGAAAGAGTTGCAATAGTCTGCAAGTGCAGATAAGGACCTCTGACTTTTCTCATGACAGGTATACTTTATCTAAGGATACATTATATATATTTTTTTCGTACATCATCTGCGAAAAGGTTAGTACAATAATTTAAAATACCATAATTAAAAAACAGACTCTAACCATTCTTGACCTATTTTCTTGTTCAATATATTTATTTTCTTCATTGTGTGGAGTACCCACAATATAGCTGGTCAATGTGATACAAATACAGTACAACTTCAGAAAAAGAAATACAGACCGCAATAGAGACACAAAATGGTAAATACATTCAGCCAATAATTACAACTGGGGCTGGATGGCCATAACATGATAGATTGACAAGAGTGAACAATACACATGCTAGTACGGGCACAGAGGTAATTTTACAGTGGAAATTCACTCTCTCAATCCTTTTTAATCCTCATACTGCTAGCATTGGTAAATAAATAGAAAAGTATATCATATTTACTTGTTTTAAACTTTTTTTTCAGAATTCCTCAGTTACTTTCTGGTTTCCAGGCCTATGCGAAATATATCATACATTAACCACTTAAGCCCCGGACCAATATGCTGCTAAATGCCCAAAGGCGTTTTTACAATTCGGCACTGCGTCGCTTTAACAGACAATTGCGCGCTCGTGCGACGTGGCTCCCAAACAAAATTGACGTCCTTTTTTCCCCACAAATAGAGCTTTCTTTTGGTGGTATTTGATTACCTCTGCGGTTTTTATTTTTTGCGCTATAAACAAAAATAGAGCAACAATTTTGAAAAAAATTCAATATTTTTTACTTTTTGCTGTAATAAATATCCCCCAAAAACATATATACATTTTTTTTCCTCAGTTTAGGCTGATACGTATTCTTCTACCTATGTTTGGTAAAAAAAATCGCAATAAGCGTTTATCGGTTGGTTTGCGCAAAATTTATAGCGTTTACAAAATAGGGGATAGTTTTATTGCATTTTTATTATTTTTTTTTTTTTTTACTACTATTGGCGGCGATCAGCGATTTTTATCATGACTGCGACATTATGGCGGACACTTCGGACAATTTTGACACATTTTTGGGACCATTGTAATTTTCACAGCAAAAAATGCATTTAAATTGCATTGTTTTATGTGAAAATGACAGTTGCAGTTTGGGAGTTAACCACAGGGGGCGCTGTAGGAGTTAGGGTTCACCTAGTGTGTGTTTACAGCTGTAGGGGGGTTTGGCTGTAGGACTGACGTCATCGATCGAGTCTCCCTATAAAAGGGATGACTCGATCGATGCAGCCGCCACAGTGAAGCACGGGGAAGCCGTGTTTACATACGGCTCTCCCCGTTCTTCAGCTCCGGGGAGCGATCGCGACGGAGCAGCTATAAACGAATAGCCGCGCCGTCGTCCCGGATCGCTCCCCGCGGGAATCCGACCGCCGCATGTAGCGGGGGGGTCCCGATCGGACCCACGACCCGCGAAAAGGCAAGGATGTACCTGTACGCCCATTTGCCTGTACATGCCATTCTGTGGACGTACATATACATGCGGCGGTCGGGAAGTGGTTAAAGGAGTCTTCAGGAGGGGAGGAGGGGTTTTCTCAGCTTATCATACCCTCTTCCTGCATGCCTGAGCTAAGGACAGATGGATTCCAGGAAGTAAATGTTACAGGAATCATCTGCCTTTACTCTCCTAAAACTGGAAGGTGGAACCAAAGGCAAATTAAGCCCAAGTCATCATCATGGGAGCAACAAAGAGGCTTCAAAATATAGGGAGAAGTATTAGTCTACCCAAACATGTAAAAATTCTGTATATTTCAGTACCCTATCTAACAGAGCTGCTTTCATTTTTGCATGGACCATGGCCTGGGTGGCCCTACATTTGTTCTCTACTACATAAAGAGTGGCATATTTACAAGCATTCCCTATAATCTGCTTCATAGCCGTAGTTAGCTGTAAGAGCAATTTGAATTGGGTCAGAAAGAAAACAGGAATATATCAGTCCAGAATTGGTGTGCTATAGGGCAAGACCAACACATATGTAAAATGCAAACCCAATCTGAGGTCCATCTCCCATTGTCATGTACAGTATACATGGGGGGATTATAACTGGTCTATAAGCTGTAAATAAAGACATGATATGAGGCCTGGGGTATGGAGGTCTTGTCTACGTATTCGCTCAAACTGGGTCATTCGATCAAGGGCTAAACCTGGCTTAACATAAGGAGCAGAAAATGTTTAATTTGTAAAAAGTGAAATATTTCCGAGTTGGGCAGTCCATGTGATTCCTGTAGGGCCGGAAAGATTTCAAAAGCCATGGAGTTGTAGTTAATTTATGGAGTCTAATCAATTTCGCATCAAGTCAAGTTTGAAAAGAGGATGCGGAGGCAATAGCTGGGTAAAATGATGGATTCATTAAAAGTTAAAATCATTTTACATGTGAGGAGAGAAGGCCAAAAAGCTATCCAGGAGAGAAAGTGAATGTTTTGTGATCGAATTGGAAATGTGCCTTTGGTCTGCATGGCCCTTCTCAACCTTTTTATTATTGTGTGTCTACATTAGAGATATTTCCCAGGTGTTCTTATGGCACATCAGTATGTGATGGAAAATCTTAACAGGAAAACAAACAAAAATGAAAACTTAAAGGGGTTGTAAAGGTACAATTGTTTCCCTAAATAGCTTCCTTTACCATAATGCAGTCCTCCTTCACTTACCTCATTCTTCGATTTTGCTTTTAAATGTCCTTATTTCTTCTGAGAAATCCTCACTTCCTGTTCTTCTGTCTGTAACTCACCACCGTAATGCAAAGCTTTCTTCCTGGTGTGGTGAACACCTCTTGAGGTGGGAGGGGGCGAGCAGGAGTGTCAGGACGCCCACTTACACACAGCTCCTTTCTCTATCTGCAAAGTAGAGAGTGTCCTGACTTGCCTGCTCGCCCCCTTCCCCCTCAAGAGGCTTTCTCCACACCAGGGAGAAAGCCTCGCATTATGGTGGTGAGTTACAGACAGAAGAACAGGAAGTGAGCATTTCTCAGAAGAAATAAGGACATTTAAAAGCAAAATGAAAGGATGAGGTAAGTGAAGGAGGACTGCACTAAGGTAAAGGGAGCTATTTAGGGAAAAAAAATCCTTTACCATCCCTTTAACAGAGGTTCTAAACCCTTTCACCATGCTATTCAAAATATAACAAACACATTTCATAAAGATATCTGCTGCGGGTAAACTATGCTAGATGCCTCAACATACCTGCAGCAGCTTTTGAAACCATCCTGCTACAGTTAATTCCCAGGCTGTTCTAAAAGGCAAGCTCTGGCTCTGAGTTTTGTTGGATCTTGCATCTAAGTCCTGTTTTCACACATTCCTAATTCTTTCTCACCATAATAATAAAGCTACTGGCCAGTAGCAATATACAGGAATTAAGAAGAGTCTGGCAAGTTTTGGCACTATTGCCTAGTGTCAGAAGAACTGTAATTCAGCCATGATATAAAGGTTTGGAAAGCTGCTACAAGTATATGCCTCCAGATGTTTTTCTCTTTTACCTGCTACAGATTTCTTTTTTTTAATGATGATAGAGTCTCTATATGGGTCTAAGCAACTGTTTTCAATAGGTGACAAATGCCAAGTTCACCGCAAACAACAATGATGTTCTATAGTTAAAGTGGCCAGGCTGGTTCTGCAGAAACTGGACGATTTTCGATCCATATAGATGGGGAGGCTGATTGTACTGAAGTCGATCAATCGGTTGACCTCAGTACAACCATTGGATAGAAGAAGATCCTGGACTGCTACACTCCTTAAAACAATGTCTTTATTGTACAAATAAAATCCAAAAAAAAAACAACCAAAGCGATGCAGTCAAAATGAAGTGAACAACAGGAAAAAGGTGGCTGACATGTTTCACATCATGTTATGCTTACTCGTAGTACAATAAAGACATCGTTTTAAGGAATGCGGCAGTCCAGGATCTTCTTCTATCCAATGCATCTGTGCACAGCCAGCACCTTTTTGGTTTAGTGCAGGGATATGCAATTAGCGGACCTCCAGATGTTGCAAAACTACAATTCCCATCATGCCTCTGACTTTGGGTGTCATGCTTGTGGCTGTCAGAGTCTTGCTATGCCTCATGGGACTTGTAGTTCTGCAACAGCTGGAGGTCCGCTAATTGCATATCCCTGGTTTAGTGGGACAGAAGCAAAGCCAAGGGATCAGCAGTTTTTAAGGCGGTATCATCTCTCACTCAGTACAACCAGTCAGGTTTTTTTCGTAAAATCACTGTTGCTGGCTATAGCCAGCAACAGTGATCATTGTATTCTGATGTCTGGGAAACCTCCTGCTGTCAGAATACAATAGTGGAGTGGGAGGGATTCCCCCATCAACACTGACTTTGTTAATGGCGGAATTAAGCAATTTTCTTTTCCTTTAACCCGTGGTTCAAGAAAAGAAAATTGCATAATGTATGGCCAGCCTTAAGCTGGGTACACGCTATTCATTTTTTTTTTAAACTGTCTCTCGTCGGAGCCAATGTATTAACCATGCAAAGTTAGTACACAAATCTACCCAGCTGAGCTGTTGTGTTATGACAGGGGTAAGGCCCTCCCACTAGAACACTCAGATCAGCATTCTCTGCCATTGGCTGAGAGCATTGATCGGGAGCTGGTCAGCTGCTGGTTTTCCAGCATGTACAGGAGCCTGCCAGACGGCCCGGCTTCTGTTGGACAGACCGACAAACACAAGGGCAGAATGTCGGGTGGTATTTTTGGTACCGGCAAATGTCTCCTGACATTCTGCCCATGTGTATGGGGCTTTAGTCAGCATCTAGAATGCCTAAACACAACTCTGCTATGCAGTGGTATAGCATTCTAATTAGTGTTCAAAGTCTCTGTCTGAGTCTGTTATCTCTTTTCAATGTTGTTTCATATTACTACAAAAAAAAATATTGTAATCGTTTACTTGTTCTTAGACTTTTAAGTGTTCATTTGGTCAATGGAGGGGAAAAGATTAGAAAGCAAGGGAAACTAATTTGGGGAAAGAAAACAATATTATTCTCATTGTAATACTACTATAAGCTACACATTATAATTTAGTTTTGTTTTATAATTTACAGGGTTGACCAAATTCTTGGAAAAGGTCAAATAACCACTGATAAAAAAAGCCGGGAAAAAAATATTTCTGAAATTGAGACCGCAGATGACCTCAGTATGTTGGGTCGAGTGGTTAAAGTTGAGAAACAGGTACTAAAATTATTATTTTCTTTAATTCTTATTAGTCATGGCATAAAATAACTTATTAAAATAAAACTGTACTGAATTGCCATGGAATACCATTATTGACATCTGTTTCTGAAAATGCTAATGTGTATAGAATGATAAGAACTTGAAATGCTAGTTAATTAGCTGTCATGCAAATTTACTGCCTTTAAGGCCTTGCGAGTTGTGGACCTAGAAGTAGTAGTAGTATGTAGATAAAGAGCTCTGATTTCACTTGCTGCATGCTTGTTCTAGTGCAATAATTAAAGCAGCCCATAGATTATGTGATTTTCTTTCCATCTACCATGAATGGAAGGAAAGAAAATCACTCAATTCCCTGATCTACAGCAGTGTTTCTCAACCTTTTTCCAGTCGAGGCACCCTTAAAAAGTATTTTTAGTCTTGAGGCACCCCAGTCCAAGACTTGGTTCACGTTACTGTGTGTCGCGGAACACGCGCAAAATCGCGCTTGTTCCTGACACACAGACGAATGCTCTGCTCTTTAGGGGCACTATTAATTCTTAATGGTACCCCACACATTGGAAAATGTAGGGTGCTTTTGGTGCAGTGCAATTTTTAGGAAAAAAAGGTCGGGGACCTCTTGCCCTGCATTTTTGTGGGTAGGGAAGGCCATTGAAATGAATAGGCTGCCCTACACGCAGCCACACAGATGTGATCCAAGGGCTTGTTCACATCAGGTTGGAGGGATGGTAAAACCACAGAGTTGAGCTGTTTCTACCACCCCCAACTACTCCCCCTTTAGCTGTAGAGGCAGCAGCTAGGGGTGTACACATGCTGTGGCTGCAGCTGGAGGTATACATAGGGTGAATGGGGCTGCACTGCAACTACCCCTCAACTGTGCTGCATTTACGGGCTTAAAACAGGTGGTGAGGAGGCAACATAATGCCTCTTTACCGCCCATCAAATGCCTCTGAAAAGCGATCTGTGCATGGATTGCTTTTCAGAGGAGCAGCAGTCCTGGCTGCTATCACAAACAAGCCCTACAAAAGCAGTTCTGATGGTACAGGAATGGGGGGTGTCAGGATTAAAAGGTACATACATACACACACACACATACAGACACATATATACAGACACATGCGCACACGCAGACACATACACATGCGCACACACATACATACAGACACATGCACATACAGACACACGTGCCCACACATACAGACGAATGCACGCACACACACATACATACATACAGACAAATGCACACAGACACATGTGCACACACTCATACATAAAGACACATGCACAAACACATACATACAGACACATGCACACACATGCACATACATACATACATACATACAGACACATGTGCGCACACATACATACAGACACATGCACGCACAGACACCAAGGCTCACATGCCGATAAGCCACATAGGGGTTAAATATTTTCTAAAACAGCAATAATAATGTCAGCAGTTACTTTCAGGTGCCTGAAAATATCTGCCAATGTCTATTCAAATGCCCAAAAAACTGGGGGACCTACAGTGATACTAAAGTCTATTTTTTATACCTGCCTGCTCTGTGTTGTGCACAGAGCAGCATGGATCCTCCTCTTCTCAGGTCCCTCTTTAGTTCTTTGGCCCTCCTGGCACCTTCCTCCTGTTAAGTGTCCCCACAGCAATCAGTTTTCTATGGGTGCACCCCGAGCTGAGCCACAGCTCAGTGTGTCATTTTAGACATGGAGCCACGGCCCAGCCCCACCCTTCTCTCTCCTCATTGGCTCACTGACTTTGATTGACAGCACTGGGAGCCAATAGGGAGAGCCAAGTCTCTCGTGCAACATCGCTGGATCGAGATAGGGCTCAGGTAAGTATAAGGGGGGCTGCTGCACATAAAAGGCTTTTTATCTTAATGTGAAAAATGAAAGGAATAGTGCGCTGGTCTAAAATCAAAAAATGTATATGAAATAAGCAGCTACACAAGAATGTGACTACAATTCAAAAAGTGATTGGAAAAGAAAATGTAGCACTAAGTAGTAGATAGTAGTAGGCAGGGCTTTTTTTCTCTGAGAATAGGTGCAGGAACTCCCCCCTTCTAAGTCCCCCCTTGTCTTTGTGCCCTACCCACCTCCAAGCACTATTTCTTGGTTCCACCACCCAGTACTGCCCCAAGTATCATTTTATGGTGCTCAATAATTTTGTATGGAATTTGTTCTTGTCTAATAACCAAAAAAGCAGTAAAATAGATCCCCTGGAGCCAGCAACAATATATCTCCCCAGGATTAATAGATCCCTCACACAACAATAGACCTCTCCCCAAGCAACAAATATATCCCCCCAGCAACAATAGTTCGCCCAGACAACAATAGATCTCCCCCCACACACAGCAACAATGAACCAACCGCAACAAAATACCACCCCCAGTAACAAAAGATTTACCCCAGAAACATTAGACCCCCAGCAGCAACAACAGACCTCTCCCTTAATAGTAGATCTCCACCAGCAACATAAGACCCCCAGCAACAACAAATCCCCCACCAGCAACAATAGACCCTCACAAACAGATCCCCATCAGTGACAATAGATCCCCCAGCATCAATATACCCTCCAGCACACCCCTTGCTATTACATACATATAAACCCTCCATACACCCAGTGAAGTGAACAGCCTCAGGCCTCATACACACGATAGGTTAAACAGAGGAAAACGGTCTGATGGACCATTTTTATCGGTCAAAACCGATCATGTGTGGGCCCCATAGGTTATTTAACCATCGGTTTAAAAAAAGCCAACTTGCTTTAAATTTAACTAATTTAAATTTAGTCAAGTCGACGCATGCTTGGAAGCATTGAACTTTTCGTTTTTTTCAGCACGTGGTTGTGTTTTACGTCACCGCGTTCTGACACGATTTTAACCGATGGTGTGTAGGCGCGAGGGACCATCAGTCAGCTTCATCGGTTAACCGATGAAAACGGTCCATCGGTCCGTTCTCATCGGACGGACTGATCGTGTGTACGAGGCATTAGAATCATACACAGGGATGAAACCAATCTCCCTACATAGGTTTTAAATGTATATCTGCTGTCTTCACATTTATATACTGTTTGGAAAGTTGAGATTGTGTTAGGAGATTTTCCCATCCTGGTTCACACAAAGTGTGATGTCAGGGCATACAGCTCATCATAGGCAGAGACTCTCAAAGGTGTTTTGTAATAGGACCTGCTCTCTGCTAATCTATTTTAGCAACCTCCCCGGACAAAAGATTTAGGCTGCTTTTGTATAAAAAGTCTGAGAATTTGTCAGGAGTTATCAGGCTGATAACAGAGGAACAGTTCAGGAGAGAGCTACGGGACTTAGCTCATTGAAGAGACATAACAAAACACTGCAGATATATGTGGACTCAGGTTTACATCCACTTTAAGATTAAAACACCTTCTGCCTTTACAACCACTTTAATAGGAATAGATTAACCTTCCTGGATAAAGTAAAAGACTGGCCAGCTTCCACATGTCTTCCGCTCTTAGCTATTGGCTATTGAATCTGACTTAAAGCAAGACACTAGGGTAAAATGAAGATATCCAAAAAGATTTACTGTCCAAAAATGTTCAATATGACAAATTTTGTATTAATCTGAATAATGTCTGCTTCAGATCTTCAGCTTGTGGCCACATACTCAAATTAATATGTAAAAATAATCGTTAAAGCCAACAAGTATAGAATACAAAATGTACAAATGTAAAACCGTATATGTATTTTGTGTTTTTAGAAGCCAGAATACTGTATACTTTTATTCCTGTTTAAAGTGGATGTAAATCCGAATTTTTTTTATTTAATTTTTTTGCTGTCACAATGTAGAGTATAAGATTTCCTATGATCTGTGCCCAGTCTTGCCACAAATAATAATCCAGCTCTGAGCAATCCTCTTTTCTTTTTTCAGTGAGATAAATGGACAAAGAGGAGAAAACTTTTGTCCGTTCTTCCCCCTTGCTGTGAATGACAGGTTATTTAGATATTTAGAGACATTTTTTAATTCTCACCCTCACTCCTTTTCTGAAGTCATGTGGTTACTTTTCTGGATTTTGACTTGATGTTAGTGATCATAGCAGAGTTTAGTTTTACGGAATACATAGGAGAAAATGCATGTTGACAAGGGGAGTGTAGAGGTGGGCAGGGAGTCTACTGACATCACGACTCCACCCACTGAGCTCCAGACAACAGACCCACCCATAGAATCTGCAGTTTTTCAGTTCTTATAACAGACAGAGGGGAGACATTTGACAGGTAAGGATACATGCAGGAGGCATGTATATCCTTATAGAGTAGAGGCTAGAAGAATGGACAGCTGCACTTCCAAAAAAAAAACTTGGGTTGTCTTTATTTAAAACAGGTGGTAAATGCACTACAAAGTACAGCAAAAGATAGCAGCCTACGCGTTTCACACTGGAATCAGTGCATAATCATGGCACTGATTCCAGTGTGAAACGTGTATGCTGCTATCTCCACCTGTTTTAAATAAAGAAAACCCAAAGTTTT
Source organism: Rana temporaria (assembly GCF_905171775.1). Classification (NCBI taxonomy): domain Eukaryota; kingdom Metazoa; phylum Chordata; class Amphibia; order Anura; family Ranidae; genus Rana; species Rana temporaria. The sequence continues at coordinate 228,333,138 of NC_053492.1, forward strand.
TTTTGGAAGTGCGGCTGTCCATTCTTCTAGCCTCTACACTTTGCCTCATGCATCGCCGGCGCTCCTGGTCTCCTGAGAAGCTATTGATTGTCCAGCATACCCACCTGGAGCGGTAACTCCCTTTTCCTATATCCTTATAGATCGGCACAATGGCAGTAGTTTAGAAAGGATGAGAGTGGGTTTACATCCACTTTAACTACTAGAGATGCATATAGAGACCTTTTGAATAAAAATACAAAATGTTTGCTATACATATTTACTTATAAGACAGAGTGAATGTTATAAGTGTTTACTCTCCCATCTGCAGGTGCAATCAATCGAGTCAAAATTGGACAGCCTACTTGATATCTACCAACAGGTCTTAAAAAAAGGATCTGCCTCAGCACTGACTTTGGCATCATTTCAGATGCCACTATTTGAATGTGAACAAACTTCAGATTATCAAAGTCCAATAGACAGCAAAGATTTGTCCAGTTCTGCACAGAATAGTGGATTCATAACAAGATCAGCTAGTGCCAACATCCCTCGGGGGTTACAGTTTGTACTTACACCAAATGAATTCAGTGCACCTGCTTACTATGGATTTAGTCCAGCGATGCAAAGCCAAGCAACACAGGTGTCAGCAAATGTGAGCGATGGACCTGTAACTATGGTAACAAACAGTATATCAAACCAAATAAGCCAGGCCTCAAAGCCAACAGCGCCGACAACATTACAAATACCAGCTCCACCCTCACTGAAACATATCAGCAGACCAGAACCAATTCACATAATTCCTATGACCACAAAAGAAGATACTTGTGATGTCACCTCCTGCCTTGTCGCCTCAAAGGAAAGTGTACAGTCTGCACAATCAGGTATAAATAAACATTTTGTAAGGAGGAAAAGCCTTGATGCAAATAATGGAGTACTGTCTTCGGTCCCCTTTTCACATAAGGATTTTAGCAAATCAATTTCTGTGCAAAATCTGATTCAATCCACAGAAGAACTAAATGCACAGCTTTCATGCAGTGACTCAAGCGTCTCAAGAGGCAGCCAGGAACTTTACCCACAATGGCGGGAGTCAAAGCTTTTTATTGCAGATGAGGAGTTGGAAACTGAGACTGAAACTTACGATGCTGTCTCTGAGCCTACTGTTGAAACCACTTTATTATCTGACTCTTTGAGGACTGGAATAGCAGTTTCATCTCAAAGCATTAGCAAAACTAGGGATGGTGCAAAAAACCTAAGCCCTCCTCATGTCAAACATAAGTAAAGATACATTTTTTATTTGTTTTGTGTTTATGGTTCCTTTAGTCATCATCAATATCATTGCATGAATTATTCTGAAAGCCCTTAAAAAAAATGCTAGATTCAGAAGGAAACTGAAAGGCAGGCCTTTTCTGGGCCATCTCTTCTAGCTGCATGCAAATGCATGTTTCAAGTGAAGAGTACAAAAATAAACAAGAATATATATAAATATTAAGAGATTTAACCCTAGAAACGTGATTATATGTTACTTGGTAAAAAGGTTTCTTGCCTACCAAGCAAAGCCACAAAATATTGGAACATCGTTTTAAAAATGACCCTATAATTTAATGGCACTGTTTATGAATCAAAGAGTCCAAAGCGCCTTGATTATAAAGAGGAAAAGATTTTTTTCAAAATTTGAGGTGTATAAGTCATGTTTACAAAGACAAATATAATGTTACAGCTGCTAGCAATTGTACCAAGAAACGTAAAAAAAAAGGACTTGAACTGCTGCTGTTGTGATGGCAAGTACACATTAACTCACTTCTTTTAAATGCACACATAACATGAATGTTGATTTCTGTATATTTTTTTGGTAAATTAGTGTTGTGACAAAAAATAACGTTGGCACATCACTTTCAGGTTTTTTTTCTAGGAACATTCTTTTCCTATGAAAATTTATAAAACATGGAAAAGGTCACTGCAGTCTTAAAATGCTGTACAAACTTTCATTAAGGACTAAACCAGTTTACTATGAAATTAATTCTGCCTCCATATTTCTTTTTAAAGTATTCCTGGATGTTAAATGATAGGCTTGTTATTTGAAAATAGTTACGGTACATGATGTATATTGTATATATGGAGTCCATGTCTTTAAATTTGATACCAGGGATGTCATTTCAGAGGAAAGAGAAGGACTTTGGTCAGTGTGATTGTTTTTTTTTTATCATTGACGGCCTTGTATCTATTAAAGCCATTTTTTTTGCAAATACCTACACACAGTCCTAGTCATAATTCAGATGAAAACTCCTTCCATTCTCAAATAATGTCCCTGACTTACAAATGACTTGTGTTCTCTTGTTCTTATCTTACCTGAACAAAGGATTGGATAATCAGTTCCAAAAGATGTCTGAAGCACAAAAGCTAATTACTGTTTGCTATTTCACATGGAGTTTCGATTTTTTATTTAATTAGTACAACATCAGTTTGATCTTATTAAAGCTTGTTTACTAATACCTTTGTGACATTATCTAGGGTATCTCAACATCTCAGCTCATACTAGAAATAACCTATTTTGAATGTCTGCATCTTTTTAGCCAAATAACAACTCTGTACATTGAAAAGTATTGTATAATGTGTACATCTATACATATTTTTGTTTTTCTTTAATTTTATTTTAAGAAAATGTTTCACGTGCCTTTATTTCATTGTACATTGCCATATCTTATAGTTATGCATTTTGGTAGGAGATTATAAAATACAAAAATAGTTTTTATTTTAAAGAAAAAAAAAAGTTTGTTACTTTGCTTCTTTCCTTCATTAGACTCAGCAGGTACCCTTAGTCAATTTAATTGGTAATTTATTCACACTTAACTTGGTAAACTGTATTTGCCTTAAATGAAATGCTTGAGAGCTTGAAATTTACTAGTTTTAATTTAATTTATTTAATAAAATTTTGTGCACATAACTGGGCAATTCTATGAATCATATATAAAAAATATATTGGATATTTTTCCTCAAAGTGGAAATAAAGAGGGGATATCTTTTCATTTGCGTACTGGATCCTGTTCATGTTTTTCCATTGTATATTGTGGAATTTCTGATATAAAACCACACTAATTGGAAACTACTGTGTTAAATGTCAGCTTAATGTTTTCAATTCAGCATTAATATATCAAATAGAAAGAGATCAATTCATTATTACATCGGAACCCAGAACAAATATTACAAAAGTTAATACAGACATTTGCTTCTGCAACTAATCAGGACAAATTTATAGTTAACTATTCCAACCTTACCCAATAAGATTTTCTTTGTAAATCAGGGTTTGCAACTATCCAAATACCCATTGTACAGTCAATATACTTCAGTTAGAACAAAGCATTAACATATATATGAAATCCAAACCATGGTTTTGCATTGAGTGGTGAAGGAATCCCCTGTCAAGCTTTTATTGCTGTATGTATACCTATTTGTCCTGGTAACCATTTTTCATCAAACTAAAGTGAAAAAAGCCAAATGTTTAGTTGTCACTGGAACAGGAATAAAAGGGACATATTTTAATGGGCACACTGACAACTGTCTATGAGGGCATTGTCTTCACTTTGTAGAGCTTTTCTCACACTTTCCCTTGAGTTTACAGTTCAGGAAGGACACTCATCCCAGTAACACCCAGATGGCAACGAAGCAAAACTTTGAGGAGAAGATATGGAAAGCCACACACCAAAGAAACCTTAAAAAGGTGGTCTTTAATGGTAAAAGGAAAACGGGCACTACAAAGCAAAGCAAGCAGTGGGGTATATCTGACGCATTTCGCAATGGGGTTCAGTGCTTAGTCATAGATGGCAACGAAAACTGAGTTTTTATTAATTCCTTTGTTTATCCAAAATTAAAAGGTTTTGGCATTAGATATATTGTTTTAAATATGTTGTAAATGTGTTTTAATACAATTTTCTCTACATGTCTTTATATTGAGGGTTTTCATGTGAAGCTTTAAAAAAAGCTTAGATAATTGGCCAGTGACATTAGACAGCTGTTAGTTAATGCACAAATTGAAATGTGTATGTAACAATATACTTTGTGTATATATATATATATATATTAGGGATGTCCCGATACCGATACTAGTATCGGTATCGGGACCGATACCGAGCATTTCCCCGAGTACTTGTACTCGGGGAAATGCTCCCGATGCTTCACCCGAAACTTGGGCGGGCAGGCAGAGGAGTTGCAAATCTTCTCTCCCCCATGGTCAGTGTTGTCTTCCCCTGTCCGTGCCGTTCTCTCTCCTCCCCTTCCCCCGTCCATCCATCCGTGCAGTTCTCCCCCCCCCCCCCCGTCCGTCCAGATCTCTCTCCGTCCGTCTGTGCAGTTTTCTCTGCATCCTCCCCCCCCCCCGTCCGTGTCGTTCTCTCTCCCCCCGTCCGTCCGTCCATCCATCCGTGCAGTTCTTCCCCCCCCCCCCTCCAGATCTCTCTCCTCATCCATCCGTGCAGTTCTTTCCTCCCCCCCCGTCCAGATCTCTCTCCTCATCCATCCGTGCAGTTCTTTCCTCCCCCCCGTCCAGATCTCTCTCCTCGTCCATCCGTGCAGTTCTTTCCTCCCCCCGTCCAGATCTCTCTCCTCGTCCATCCGTGCAGTTCTTTCCTCCCCCCCATCCAGATCTCTCTCCTCATCCATCCGTGCAGTTCTTTCCTCCCCCCCGTCCAGACCTCTCTCCTCGTCCATCCGTGCAGTTCTTTCCTCCCCCCCGTCCAGATCTCTCTCCTCGTCCATCCGTGCAGTTCTTTCCTCCCCCCCGTCCAGATCTCTCTCCTCATCCATCCGTGCAGTTCTTTCCCCCCCCCCCCCGTCCAGATCTCTCTCCTCGTCCATCCGTGCAGTTCTTTCCTCCCCCCCGTCCAGATCTCTCTCCTCGTCCATCCGTGCAGTTCTTTCCTCCCCCCCGTCCAGATCTCTCTCCTCGTCCATCCGTGCAGTTCTTTCCTCCCCCCCGTCCAGATCTCTCTCCGTCCGTCCGTGCAGTTCTCTCTGCATTCCCCCCCCCCCCCTGTCCGTGCCGCTCTCCCCCCTCAATCTGTCAGGGGGGAGAGCGGAGGTAGGAGCCGCTAAGCCCGGCTCCTACTTTTTCTGAATGAACAGAGTCAGTGATCACCGACTCTGTCCATTCATATAACTGAGCATCGTAACCTCCTGTGTTTACGATGCTTCAGTTTATGAATGGAGGAGCTTCCCTCCATTCATTTCAGCTGAGGCTGCTGAGAAAGGGACAGGGGAATCTGTTTCCCTAGTCCTTTTCTCTGTCTTAAAGGGGAGATGCCAGAGGTCTGTTAAGACCCCTGATATCTCACCAAAGACCCCCTACAGGGCTGATTAAAAATAAAATAAAAAATTGCAATAAATATTAAAAAATAAATAAAAATAAACACACTGACAATTCACCCCCCCCCCTCTAAAATAAATAAATAAAAATCACTGTAAAAAAAAAATAGTAAAAAAAAAAAAGTGAAAAAAATAAATAAATACTGCCACTGTCACATGACATTAAAAAAAGTATCGGTATTCGGTATCGGCGAGTACTTGAAAAAAAGTATCGGTACTTGTACTCGGTCTCAGAAAAGTGGTATCGGGACAACCCTAATATATATATATATATATATATATATATATATATATATATACACAGTATCTCACAAAAGTCATTACACCCCTCCCATTTTTGTAAAAAATGTCATTATATTTATATATAAATGACACTTTGCTACAAAAGTGAGTACACCCCTAAGGGAAATTGTCCAAATTAGGCCCAATTAGGCCGGGTTCACACTATTGTGAATGGGATGCGGGTTCCCCGCATCCCATTTGCAATAGCAGGGGATTGTGACCGGCTCTCTATGGGGCCAGTTCACATATCGCCTACGCGGCTCCAGTGCGAATTTGTACTGTGTGTCTTTTGGTCCCTTTCAGGTCTGAGTTTAGCCCAAAATTCAGGCTGAAATCAGACCTGAAATGGTGAACCAAGACGCACAGGATCCCTACTGTAAACCGTATCAGCATTAGTTGTGAACTGAGCTTCAGACATTTTTTTTGCCCCGGTGTCATGTGACTCGTTAGTGCTACAAGGTCTCAGGTGTGAATGGGGAGCATGTGTGTTAAAATTGGGGTTATCGCTCTCACTCTCTCATACTGGTCACTGGCCTCTCATGGCAAAGAACTTTCAGAGGTTCTGAAAAAAATTGTTGTTGCTCTACATAAAGATGACCTAGGCTATAAGAAGATTGCCAAGACTCTGAAACTAAGCTGCAGCACGGTGGCCAAGACCATACAGCGGTTTTACAGGACAGGTTTCACACAGAACAGGCCTCGCCATGGTCGATCAAATCAGTTGAGTGCACGTGCTCAGTGTCATATCCAGAGACTGTCTTTGGGAAAAATACATATGAGTGCTGCCAGCATTGCTGCAGAGGTTGAAGGGGTGGGGGATTAGCCTGTCAGTACTTAGACCATACACCACACACTGCATCAAATTGGTCTGCATGGCTGTCATCCCACAAGGAAATCTCTTCTAAAGATGAAGCACAAGAAAGTCCGCAAACAGTTTGCTGAATACATGCAGACTAAAGACATGGATTACTGGAACCAACGTATTTGGTTCAGATGGTGTCAAGCATGGGTGGCGGCAACCAGGTGAGTACATAGACGAATGTGACTTGCCTAGTAGGGTCGAACTTTCGCTGTTTGGTCGTTCGGGAAACAGCCGAACTTTCAGGATGTTTGACCGTTTGTTCGCCCCAGCCCCCCCCCCCCGAACCGACCATAATACATTGCGGCACTGAATGGCTAAAGCAGTGAAAGCTTCAGCCAATCAGGGCACAGAGCACTGTCAGAGTCATGATTGGACACTGTCATCATGACTTTATCCAATCAAGGCTCATTCCCGCCCCACAGTATAAAAGTATTCTTACAATTGCAGCCATTATCAGTGTGATTTTGGCATGGAGAGAGATCGAACAGGGCTCTGTTCAGTGCTATTAGTTAGTTAGTGTGCTATACTGTGCTATTTTTCTTCAATTGTCAATGTCAGTGTAGAATACTAGTTTAGTGTCAGTCTAAGGATAGTGTGAGTGTAGTGAGAAGGGCCATCATTCAGCTTTGCATAGTGTGCAGCTAGAGTAGGGACAGCTTAGATAGTTTTACTGTAGTGTAGTGAGACAGTGTCATCTATACATACATTAGTGTAGAGTAGGGACAGCTCAGATAGTTTCACTGTAGTGTAGTGAGACCATGTCATTTATACATACATTAGTGTAGAGTAGGGACAGCTCAGATAGTTTCAGTGTAGTGTAGTGAGACCGTGTCAGTAATGTTGACATTAGTGTATAGCTAGAGTAGGGACAGTTCAGATAGTGTCAGTGTAGTGATGGTTGGGTCTATTTGATTGCATTACTGCCAGTTTGACGCCATTTACTTCTGTGTGCGTTACTGACAGTTTAACATCATTTACGTTTGTGTGTGTTACTGCCAGTTTAACGCCATATAGTTTTGCATGCGTTACTGCCAGTTTATCGCCATATAGTTTTGCGTGTGTTACTGCCAGTTTAACACCATATAGTTCTGTGTGGGTTACTGCCAGTTTAACACCATATCGTTTTGCGTGTGTTACTGCCAGTTTAAGCCCATATAGTTCTGTGCGTCACCATACGTTTGGCATATTGCAGTATATTATATTGTATCTGTGGAGTGTGTCTGTGTAGTACTCAAATAAATGGGCACCAAACACCTCTTTACATTGATTAAAGTGCATCTACGTACAAATTTTAACTTCTCCTTTACATTTGCTTATAAGCACCGCCACCTCCCTCCCAATAATGTCTGGGAGGACAACAAGGAGATGCAGACGTTCCCTTGGCACTGTTAGGGGGCCAGCAACAAAAGTGTCCACAGGCAAAGGTGGACGTGTTGGTATAGCACAGGGTGTCCAAGGTCCTAGCAGCTCATCTGCCAGTAGCACACCACCAGCTGTAGACTGGGAGGTGAACAAACGTACTGACGACATCACCCAGAGACAGGCATCTACAGGCAGGCGGGCCAGCTTTTTTATTGAGACGAATGTCGTTAGAGATGGAGAGCTTTCCAGCTGATAATCCACTGGCTTACTGGGTCATGAGAATAGACCACTGGCCAGAACTTGCCCAGTATGCTATTGAGTTGTTGGGCTGCCCTGCATCCAGTGTGCTTTCAGAATGGGCATTCAGTGCTGCAGGAGGTTTTGTTAGTGATCATAGAACGCTTCTGTCCACAGACTCTGTGGACCCTTTGACTTTTATAAAAATGAATCAGTCCTGGATTACCAGCTATGAAGCCCCTGATGCCGATGTCACTGATGAAGTCTTTTTGGGATGTGGAATCTCTGCAGGACTTTGAGGCTGCCTAGCTTTGAGGGTGTTCAGTAATTTCATCTGGAAGAATGTTTTTGGTATAGGTTTCATGGGCACAATTAACACCCAAAGACCAATTTTTCAGCACCTGTTTCACAGGTGCATATCATTGCAATTTTTTACAGCAAGCCAAATTCTTGCTTACATCAAGAGTAACTCTATAGAATTACGATGGGAAGCCACCACTGACACCCAAAGACCAATTTTTCTTCACCTGTTTCACAGGTGCATATCATTGCAATTTTTTGCAGCAAGCCAAATTCTTGCTTACATCGAGAGTACCTCTATAGGGTTACGGTGGGAAGGCGCCATGACACCCAAAGACCAATTTTTCTGCACCTGTCTTACAGGTGCATATTATTGCAATTTTTTACAGCAAGCCAAATTCTTGCTTTCATCAAGATTATCTCTGTAGGGTTACGGTGGCAAGGCGCCACGACACCCAAAGACCAATTTTAACGCACCCGTTACTTCTATCCAAAGTCAAAGTGACACCAGAATGTATGCAAAAAATCTCGAATCTTGTTGTCAGTGCACTACATTGTGGCTTCATCCAGGGCCGCTGATAGGGCAGTACGACCAGCCCTGTTGTACCGGGCCCGGCTCAGCAAGGGGGCTTGGGAAGCTTTATAGTTAAATTCTGACAGAATAAATTTAAAAAAAATTCTAAACCACCCATGCTCCTGCTTGCTTTTTAGGGTGTACTTACATAATCCTGGGCCCCATTAGGGCAATAGAGTGGCCCAGGAAGTGAAATCACTGAAGGGACTTTATTTCCATTTTCGGGGGGCGCAGGTAGATAAAGCCTGGCCGCATAATGCGCTGCACATGTTCTAGTTCCGGCTGCCCTCTGCTTGTACCATCCCTGGCGGAGTGATTTTTGTGTACAGGGCTCCCTCAGTAAGTGCTGTCTGTGGGTGGGAGGTAGAGAGACATGTCACTGTCTGGCTGAGAGGATGCAGGAAACTTAATCGAGCAGCGGTGCACAGCTATAGGCAAGGGGCGGCACACAGTCACACCAGCTACCATGGAAAGAAGGTACAGCCCCCTGACTCCCCCACTGTGTTCATGATTATCGTCATTAGGATGATCACATCACTTTAGATCCTCTATTGCTCTTCCACAGTGTCACATGGCTATTGGGTCTGAGTGTGTACAGACTGTCACACAATAGAGCCATAACAAAGTCAGCACTCAATAGCCATGTGGCACTGTGGAAGAGCAATCGAGGATCTAAAGTTCTGTGATCATCATAATGATGATAATCATAAGCATGAGATGCTTCTTTACACTTGCTACTTGTTTGGATGGAAGGGGGGGGGGGGGCAGTAAAAACATGCAGCTGAGCTGCATTTTGTAACCACCCACCAACCACCCCTCCTTAAAGAAGCTTTCATCCAAACCTTACAATTAGATCTGCCTGCCATTTTTTCATGTGGATCTGTATGAAAGCTCTATATAGGATGGAATCCAGATGTACATAGATTTAAAAAAAAAAAAAAAATGCTGCTATCTCTCTGTATTGTGGGTTTGTGATGCTTTTCTTTGTGGACATAAAAGCTAATTTTTTTCTGATGCTGGGAGTGTGGTCAATCTTCCTTCCACATTGCCTGTTGTGAGTGGACACAAGTCCAAATTTCCATTTGGCCACCCATAGCGACATCACAAATCCTCCCCTGTCAGCTGTGCATTGTCTGCAGATGCAAACTGAACAGACCTGGAAATTTAGAACACATCTGTCCCATTTAGCTCCAATTCTGTAGAGAATTCATTCACTGATCCCTGGCTGAGTGGAGCAGACTGTGTGAAAGAGCCCTCATGCTGGAAAGGTAGTGCTGGGGAAAGTACATATGCTGCAACCACAATCAACTACTGTAACCATCCACCATGTTTCCTGCTGAGCATTTTACTTTTCAACTACTGTCAGGGTGTTTAAGTGGTTAACACAGGTTGTGAGGAGGTGATACAATGCCTGTTCACCACCAGCCAAATTCTGTCAGAAGAGCAATCCGCATGCAGATCACTCTTCAGAGAGAAATGCTAGTGTGAATTAGCTCATACAGATTTAAATAATTATTGGAGTGCATGCCTCAGCTGATTAAGGCTGGGTTCACACTTGTCCTACACCGGTCCTACATTGGGAGCTCATGTAGCATGACGTGTGAAAATCAATGTTTCCCTATGAGAGCTGTCTTAACTGGTCCTACACAAGTCGGTCTGACTTTGAAACTACTCCCTGTACTACTTTGGTCCTACTTTGGTCCTACTTTGATCCTACATCAGCCCATTGAATATCATTAAAGTAGGATCAAAGTAGGAGCCTTGTCCTAACCATCCGACTTTTGACATCCGACTTGTGATTACAGCAGCAGTAAAAGGAATTTATCTCACTCTGGGATTTTTTTTGATTGGTTAAAGAACAAGTCAGACTATCACAAAGTCGGATCAAAGTAGTATCCTGTTCATGAAAGTAGGATGGATGTAGGACCAATGTAGGACCAATGTAGGACCAATGTAGGATCAGTGTAGGACCAATGTAGCAGAGCAAAGTAGGATCAAAGTAGTGTAGTAGTGTGAACCCAGCCTTAAAGGCATAATAGATGTGCTGGCTGAGGCTGGGTTCACACTACTACACTACTTTCATCCTACTTTGCTCTGCTACATTGGTCCTACATTTCTCCTACATTGGTCCTACATTTCTCCTACATTGGTCCTACATCCATCCTACTTTCATGAACAGTATGAACAGGATACTACTTTGGTCCGACTTCAATGATATTCAATGGGCCTGAAGTAGGATCAATGTAGGACCAAAAGTAGTACAGGGAGCATTTTCAAAGTCGGACCGACTTGTGTAGGACGCTACAAGACGCTCTCATAGGGAAACATTGAACACAGAGCAAAGTAGGATGAAAGTAGTGTAGTAGTGTGAACCCAGCCTCAAGAAAAATTGAATCCTTAAAGTCAGCTGCAGCACTCTCATTTATTAGAAGGAATGGGATTAGCCTGGACAAAGATATCGTAAATATCACTTAAAATATCACTTTTTTGAGGCTGGGTCAAGGGTGGGGTTGGGGGGGCCCCCATCAGGTAGGCTGTACGGGGCCCCATGATTTCTAACAGCGGCCCTGGCTTCATCATACCCACTGGCTCCCCAATTGTTGCTGAGCAAAATAAAGGCAGCTTGCAGGAAAAATCTAATTTATTTTGGCTTTATAAATTAAATTATTGCTGCAGCACATTCTAGACATGGTACAGATCTGCCACTTTACAGTTAGACTAAGGGGGCCACCCAAGCACTATATTGGAAGGAATTTTTCATTTTTAGGCTTTCACTTTAAAAATTAAAAAAACACTGCTCTTTTAAAAATGACGTTTTTCACAAACCTTTTTTTATTTATACATGTCCCCCAGGGCAGGACTTGGACTCCATAACCAATTACTTGCATTTAAGTCTATAAAATGGGCACTTTAATATTTGACGTTCAGGTCCCATTGACTTTAATGGGGTTCGTTATTCGGGTCCGAACTTTCACGGTGTTCGAACGTTCGGGTCCGAACCGAACAGGGGTCCTTTCGGCCCATCCATATTGCCTACAGTCAAGCATGGTGTGGGAGTGTCATGGTCTGGGGCTGCATGAGTGCTGCCAGCAATGGGGAGCTACAGTTCATTGAGGTAAACATGAATGCCAAAATGTACTGTGACATTCTGAAGCAGAGCATGATCCCCTCCCTTCAGAGACTGGGCCGCAGGGCAGTATTCCAACATGATAGGGACCCCAAACACACCAAGATGACCACTGCCTTGCTAAAGAATATATAGCTAACGGTAAAATGACAAACACTCCATTTATATACCCTTTTCCCCACAAACAAGTGGGCAGAGTTAATTAATCAATATTCAACATTTGCTCATAGTTTAAAAACATCATAATAAAAAATCTGCATAGTTCACAGATGAGCCGTATCCAAAACAACAAAACTTACTGTACCTTGAAATCATGAGGAAAATGGATGTAATTTTAGTTCAACTTTTACATCCCAGCAGTGATTCATCCTGGAACCTAACCTATGAATCCAATAAACTTTCTGTACCAAGAGCCTACATGGCAAATCACCTCCTTCTGATGGAAAGAAGCCCTTTCGTGTCCATAAAAACAAAAATAAATACATCCCCATCGAACAGGAAATAATATTACTGCCACAACAATACTTATGAGAAAATCAGCAGAGTATTTAATGGTGAAATCACCCATAGCCCTGATTTTCCATTATTTGACCATGGTTAGACCATGGTTTACAGGGTAGGCAGGCAGGACACCCATATCTTGCTGCTTTGCATGCCTGCTACTGTCCTTTATAGTGGAAGTCAGTGTTTGTGCCACCCTTACATCAGTGGTCAGTGCCTGTGCCCTCCTTACATTGGTGGTCAATTTCTGCGCCCCCTTGTATTTGTGTTCGGTGTTCCCAATTTATAGTCGATATGCCCCCCATGTAAATTGTTGTTTCTCTGTGGTGGTCCATTTGCCTCCATTGGTGCTCAGTGTACCCCACTTTTCTTGATGGTCAGTGGGAGCAGCGTTACTCACAAGATTGTATCAAGATGTACTAGCAGAGGAGAAAGAGAGAGGATTGCAAGAGTGGGTGCCAGACGAGGAAGGGGAGGGGCTCCTAAATCTGAACACAAACAGTGTTTACATTTGTGATCACTAAGATTGACTATTACATTGATCACAACACATGGAGCCGCTCTGTTTGTCTCTGTGCTTTTTGCCTGTGCTCCACTTTTAAATGATAACATGATCAGACCTTGGGCACCTAGCAGATCTGAGGTAAGTGCCTTGCCTGCCCAATGCTATTTACACCCCTTACATTAACTATATTTAGTTCTACTTCATTCCTGTATGTTCTGACATATCTGATGCATCTGTTTTACACTATCTCACATTATTAACAGATTGCATTTTCAACTATCTCAATATAGTTACATGAGCCATAATAAGCTCTACTTCAGACTACAACTGAAATACCTTTCAAACTAGACTGCATTGCTATCTGATTGGCTGCGGCTAGCTTTTTGTAGGGGGCACAATGAAAAGGGGTCCTTAATTTATGTATGACAGTGTCCGTATTAAGGCAAGCTTTACTTCTACACAGCCACAACGGCTGATGGGTGGCTATGGTGAAAACAGGTACTTGACCCTTTATAGCAGTGGTCTCCAAACTGCGGCCCAGGGGCCGGATGCGGCCCTTTGATCACATTTATCTGGCCCTTGGAGTACTCTTCCTCTCACTGATACAAGACACTATTCCTCATACTGGACACCAACAATGGGGCATAATACCTGGTGGTGACACCAACAATGGGGTACTACTTTTACCACTGACACCAACAATGGGGATCAATTATGGAGCACTATTCCTCCCATTGACACCAACAATGGGGCATTATTCCTGGTGATGACACCAAAAATCGGGTACTATTTCTATCACTGACACCAACAATGGGACACTATTCCGTTGATTGATAATAATTATGGCGCACTATTCCCCCTCTTTTTTATAAAAATTGATGGGGTACTATTTCTCCTACTGACACCAATGATTAGACACTATTCCCTCCACGGATACAAAAGATGGGACCTTATTCCTCCCACAAATCCCAAGGATGGGGCGATATTTCTCCCACTGACACCAACGAAGGGGTGCTATTCCTCCCCAAATATTATAATACTGTTTACTGCCACTGCCCCCGGGACAATTTCTACTCAGTCAGGCCCCCCAAAAGTCTGAAGGACAGTAAACCGGCCCTTTGTTTAGAAAGTTTGGAGACCCCTGCTTTATAGCATCGAACCCCTAAAGCACATTCCAAAGCAACAAGGGAAACCAATCAGTTAAAGGGAAAAATACAGCCTACAAAAGAAGACTCATATTATTTCTCTGGAGGGAGGTGAGTTCATACTTTGTCTTTGCTGTTGTGACAGTACAAGGACCGGCCACTGTATTAGTAGGATAGAAGACAACACAGTTCTCAAGGATACAGTTTGAGGGTCTCCAGAATTTCAGTTCTGAGCATAGAAAGTTGGCTTCTCATCTTTCACTGGGTTTTGTAATTCCTGGACCAGGGCCTAGAGCTTCGGAAAGCTTTAGGAGGGAAGATGTTTAGAAAACCAGTGTCCAGGTTTTGCTGGGGACCAGCGGGCTAAGTGTGCAGATGTGCACACCCATTATAATCAAGGGCATAGCAGCAGTATACAGGGCTCCATACCTTCACAGGAGTCACTGAGGTTGCAAGGGAGCAGCCAGCGTGTGGGCATGTCTGTGAGGGAACAGATGGAGGCCCTAAGTATGAGGCCAGAGCAGCAGGGAGCTGCAGGAAAGAAAGTTGTGAGAAAGCTGAGAATCAGAGGTACAGATTTTGTATGGGAGCACAGTAGAGTGACCACATTTCCAAACTACCATTCAGGGACACCCTCCCTTCCCAAAAATGAGCTTGTGCTGTAACGAATCACAGCACAGTGATTGGACACAAGAGGCAGGATTTATGATTTCTGCAATCACAAACAGGGGGCGGGGATTGTGCTCCTCCGGGCATTCCCGGCCAGGACAAGTACTGTCATTGAGTAAAGCAGTGATGTGGCTGCCTTTTTTGGGGGCATCAGATTGGCCCCGGGGGGGGGAGGGGGGTTGCAGTGTCAGTTTCAGTCCGGGACACTGTATTGTCCTGGAATGAAGGTGCCCGGGACAGACCTGCAAAATGCGGGACTGTCCCGGGCAATCCGGGACACGTGGTCACCCTAGAGCACAGAGGGACTGTGAATTGGTCTGTGGGACCTGACCTAAGGGCTAAGCTTGAGGCCTGAGCAGTAGCACTGCAAGAGTGAGGCAGTAGAATTAAGTAATTTATTTTCATTTTTTCAGTGATGATGTAAACCCTTGCGAGGGCAACCATTTTGATTTGAACGTTTTTCTTTCTTTTCATTAAAAGGGGGCCAACGGGACCTGGAAAAGTACTTTTCTTGTGGACTGAATGCATTGGGAAAAACACTACACCTGAGCTAACAACCCATCAAACATCGCACTGTCTAAAAAATCTACAGTCTCCAGCTTCCAGGTGGTGGGTGCCTGGTCCCCTGTTGTGTGATGTGGTTCCTTTATTGGCCTTTAGTCACATAAAGGGTGATGCTTTGAACCACAGCAGGCAGTTTCTCTACGCTGCCCAGTTATTGGCCAAGCATTTGTACCAGTGTTGTACCCATGTATTGTCAAGATTGCTTATTAATTGTATTATCATAATTGCCCACTGATTTCCCACAATTGCCAAGATGTTATGCCTATTGCCGCCTACACACGATCGGACATTCCGACAACAAAACCGTGGATTTTTTTTCCGACGGATGTTGGCTCAAACTTGTCTTGCATACACCCGGTCGCACAAATGTTGTCAGAAATTCAGATTTCCAAGAACGCGGTCATGTACAACAAGTACGACGGCACTATAAAAGGGAAGTTCAATACCAAGCGCGCCACCCTTTGGGCTCCTTCTGTTAATCTTGTATTAGTAGAAGTTTGGTGAGAGACGATTTGCGCTTATAAGTCATCTGCTGCTCTTCCCGATTTCTCAGAGTCTTTGAGAAATCAGTTTGTGAGAACTCTGTGTGAATATCAGCAGCAAAACAACTTCATTATTCTAGCATTATAAAGAAGAAGAGAATGCGCTGCATTAAAAGATTAAAAAATCTGCAGTGTGACGAATGTGCTATCTCCATTACGAACGCTCGTTTTACCAGACCGAGCGCTTCCATTTTGAACTTAATTCAAAGCATGCGTGGAATTTTGTGCGTCGGAATTGTCTACACACGCTTGAAATTTACAAGAACGGATTTTGTTGTCAGAAAATTTGAGATCCAGTTCTTAAATTTTTGTTTTGGAAATTCCGATAGCAAATGTAGAAAGTGCGAGTATTGCCTCTTTTAGATTTAGATAACAATATCAGTAAAATGTGCCAGCATCCCTATTGATTGTAATTGGTATGACCTGATCAATAACTCAAACAAGGGCTGCTTGCGGCCTAGTTGATTGACTGTAGATCAAGGGGGGAGGGGGAGTTAGATAGCAAATGTCCGATGGAGCCTACACATGGTCGGAATTTCCGACAACAAGCTCACATCGAACATTTTACGCGGCATATCTGTTGGACACCAACTGACAGAATTACTAGTGTGTTACTCAGGTTTATTGCCCACTTAAAACGATACTAAAAACACAGGGCCAGATCCACGTACATCGGCACATATATAGGCCAGCGTAGCGCATCTCATTTCCGCTACGCCGGCTCAACTCAGAGAGGCAAGCACCGTATCCTTAGAGCATTTGCTTCCAACGTTGCGGCGGCGCAACATAAATTCGTAGGCGTAAGCCGTCGTAATTCAAAGTAGGAAGGAAGTGGGCGTGTTCCATTTAAATGAACCATGACCCCATGCAAATGAACGCTGACGTATGTCCCGCACCCCTCTGCGCATGCTCACAACTAGGCTCGGCGTAACCCCTGAGATACGCCCTGGGCATAAATACGCCCAGGCCTTCGAGCGAAAAAGTACATCAGCTTCTTTCCCCCCCTGAAGCAAGGTACTTTTGTTTGCTGTTTGTTTTAGAGCCATGTCTGCTCCAGCTACTGGGAAGCAGAGGAGGAAGCTTAATTTTTCGGACCAGGAGAAGGATGTCATCATCAGGGCCATGTCCAGGTATGATGTGTACCTCCATGGTGCACAGAGTGGCACCACCAGTCAGGCCAAGAAGGGGGAGATCCTGTTGCAGATTGCGACAGAGGTCAATGCCCTGGGACATGAGGTGAGGACCACCAAGGACATCCAGAAAAAAATCAATGACCTGTGTCGCCTGGTCCGAGGTAAGCGGGCCACGATAAGGAGTCATGCCAGTGGCACTGGAGGGGGACCAGCCACTACTTTGACGCTCACTCCTGATGAGCAGGTGGTTGCCCAGTGTCTCCACAGGCATCAAGTGGAGGGAGTGGAGGGCTTTGACTCCATTGAGGATGCCTTGAGGACAGGTAAGTGTGTTTTATCTCCTATCCGGTGTGGAGCATGTGAGGGGGTGGATGGGAACATGTGACAAGTGTGTGGGTCCACCAACATGTGAATGTTTTGTGTCATCCACAGATGTGCAGGAGGGAGCTGGGCCATCTGCTGCCGGTGGCCATCCCACACCATCCCCCGAACATCAATCCAAGCCTGACCCCCTGGGAAGCCATGAGTCATCGGTGGAGGGGAGTGCCCACACCTCTCCTCAGGAGGTGGTTGAGGAGGAGATGGTGAACATTGACACTGAAGTTTGCCTCTACTTCTAGGAGTCTCCCCCTTTGGCCGGGCCCTCTCAGACCTCCATCCCCATCAGTAGAAGCCCCTCAGGGTCCTCCCCCAACAGGTCTACCCTTTCAAGGGACTCCCCTTATAGACGGCCCCAAGCCTCTCCTGGCCCCAGGAAGCCTACCAGGAAGACTAGGGGGGTGTCTGAGTTCCTCCCGGAACATCTCAAGAGGGAACAGGCCCACCAGACCTGCCATCTGGGTGAGGTTGCCGTCCAGATGCAGCGAGTGGCAGACAGCATGGCCTCCTCTGCCAACATCAATGACAGTATCCTTGATGTCATTGGCAACTGTGCTGCTGTGGTCACCTGCCTGGGGGGACCTGCAGGCCACCACAGCAGGCCTCGTGGCAGAGGTCCAGACCCTGGCCGAGGCCGTACGGGACAATACTGCTGCCATCCAGGCGGAGGGGAGGCAGTCAAGGCTGCTGCAGGCCGAGACCAATGAGGTCCTCACCCGCATCGCCCTGGCATTGGAGGGCAGGCAGCCAGCCAGGGAGAGACCAGGGGATGCTCCTCCTCCTCCTGATTCCCCCCCCCACCTGAGGCTTCCACTATGCAGTTAAGGAGCCGGGGTCGTGGCACCAGGCGTGGGCCACGAAAGGGCAGATGAGTGCCTTTTTTTTTGGATGCTCAGGTTATGATTTTTTTTTTCTACATGCTCAGGTTGTGAGTTTTATTTTTATTTTCTACATGCTCAGGTTGTGAGTTATTTTTGTTTGTAGACCCAGCACACGGTCAGTAGTGCTGCTACAGTGTGACTGGTGTGTGAATGTGGGGCTGACACTCCTGCCAGTAAGGGGTGTCACCCTCGGTCGTCGGGGAGAAGTTATCCCCACGACCGTGTGAATGTGGTATGAATGGACAGCGACACCATTGGGGCCTTGGCGCGGTGTTGCTGCTCCCAAGTCCTGCATGGTGGACTGGGGCTAATCCAATGTGATGTGGATGTGGTGTGTGTGAGCTAGGGACCACAGTGGTGTGCATGCGTGCATTGTCCGTGTGCCATGATGAATGTGTGTGTTTAATGTGCAAAGATGCCTACTGCGAGGCATCTCCTGACTGCTCTTCCCTCAGCAGACGGGGTAGTCACGGTTAAGGGGGGACTGTGTGGCTCGGGGGTCAGGTCATCACATATGTCAATCTCCAGGCCCTTTCTCACGGCAAAGTTATGCAGCATGCAACATGCACTGATGATCTGGCACACAAAGTTTGGGGAACACAACAGGGTCCCCCCGGACTTATCCAGGCATCGGAAACGGGCTTCAGGAGGCCAAATGTGCGTTCCACCACTGCACGGGTACGTATTTGTGCAGCATTGTATTTTCTCTCGCCTCTGGTCTCGGGATTCCGGAATGGAGTCATGAGATGTGGCCCAAGTGCATATGCAGAGTCACCTGGAAGGGAAAAGATAGGAGGATGTTAGTCGTGCATGTGCCCCTCATGATGTCTGCATCATGGGGTCGGACAGTCATGCCTGACACCCATGTCACTCACCAACCAGCCAGCTGTCCCTGTACACTTTCTGTTCAAATTCTGTTGGGATGTTGCTTTGACGGTATATGTAGCTGTCGTGCCTGGCCCCTGGGTGTTTGGCACGGACGTGCCATATGAGGCATTGGGCATCGGCTATCACCTGTACGTTGATGGAATGCCAATGCTTACGATTACGGTATATGTGCTCTGTGGCACTGGGGGGTCATAGTGCCACATGAGTGCAATCAATGGCCCCGATGGTGCGTGGGAATCTGGCAACTCTGTAGAAATCCTGCATTGCCTTCTGCCGCAGATGCTCCTGGGTGGGTCTGATGATGTGCGGGGACAACCTGGTGCACGCATCTGCTCATGGAGGATTGTGCTATTCCAAACACAACTCCACTTGTACGCTGGAACGAGCCACTGGCAAGACAATAGAGTGTTGCCAGAACCTTGACCAGTGGCTCCACTGCATGTGAGCGATCTGTCTGGCTGGTGAGGTCATCATGCAGGGTTGTGGCTATTTCCAGGATGGCATCAGGGCTGAATCTGAAGATGCGATACACCTCCGAATCACCCATGCCAAAGATGTTTATGCGCCGTCGGTATATCCTCTCCCGTGCCCTCCTCCTACGAGCCTGTGAAGCCAGTAGTATAGCTATGACCATGGATGCCCCTGGCATGTTGGCATACAGATTGTTGTCCTGCAAGTGTGGATGCTCAGCTCGTCCGTAACGGTGCTGCTGCAGCTGCTCTCCGGCTGACCTGTGCATGTCTGCTGCTGACTTACCCCTGCTTTTATGAGGGGTAACTTTAGGCCGGACGTACAACTTACGCACAGCGCGCGTAGCCGGCGTCGGGCGCACGTACGTTCGTGGATCGCCGTATCTCACTCATTTGCATATTTGAATAGGAAATCAATGGGAGCGCCAGATGCGTCCAGCATATATATGCACCCACGCTGCACCGGTGCAGTCAGAAGAAGCCTATTTTCAGGCGTATCTAGTTCTGTGGATATGGCACATAGTTACGCCGGCGCATATATACACTTACGCCGCGCATCTCGAGATACGCCGGCGTAAGTGCTTTGTGGATCTGGCCCATACTGTTTAATTGACATTGCAGCTTCTCTCTGTATGTGGATAATGGCACTGTGGTTATTTTAATTTAAACAAAATCAAATTACCTTTTCTCCTAATCAATATACAGCTGTCATTCTACCCAGCTCTTTCACAGCCTGTCTGTAGGGAAACAGTGGCATGAGGAGCTTTTAGTACTCTGCTACTGGTCACATGTTCAAATTAAAAAAACTGCCTTTGGAGTCAAAGTAAATAGTTTAGATCAGGGGTCTCCAAACTGCGGCCCGAGGGCCAGATGTGGCCCTTGCTAGCCTTTATCCGGCCCTCAGGGCTTTATTCCTCCCACTGATATGAGGCACTATTCTTCCCACTGACTCCAACAAGGGGGCACTTTTTCTTCCAGTGATACCAATGATGTGATACAATTACTCCTACTAATAGGGGCACTACTCCTCATCCTACTGATCGCAAACTATGAGGCCATATTTATTCTCACCAATGCTGGGCCCGGGGCATTTTCTACCCCGGTAGCCACAATCCGGCCCTCCTAAAGGCTGAAGGCTGAAGAACAATAAAATGACCCTTTGTTTGAAAAGTTTGGAGACCCCTGGTTTAGATGAATAAGCTGTTTTAAATGATCATATAAACATATATTTGAAATCAAATCTTTATTTTTGGCAATAACATGGTGTGGGTGGATTTCTGCCAGTCACAGGCTGTGTATTAGAATAAGAGGGAGGTGAAGCCTCCATCAATCAAAACGTAATATCCCACCCCCATTTTGTTTATCTGCTTAGTTTGCATGGAGGAGGGAGGGAGTGGGCTGTGATTTACCACTGTATATTTGCCCACATGTGTGACTCTATAGTCACATAGGCTGCTCAGATGCGATAGGAAGGAAATGCTCAGCAGAGACACTCACTGAAAACTAAGCATGTGCATTAGCTTCCAACACTGCTCTCCAAAATCCCCAACTGCAGTGGGGACATGGACAGGAGGAGGAGATAGAGAACAGCAGGATGAATCCGTTTTTTTGCAGAATACAGAAAACAAATCACATAGTGACGGAGTATGAACTGCATGTAATACAGCATTTATTGTGTTGTCCAGGTGTTGCCACAATTGCCAGGAAAATGTTGTCTGTTGCTTTATTGCCATCGTGCCATCTTTGCGAGTGTGTGACCAAGCCAGCACTGTTTATTTTAGGGACTACATATCATTTACAGAGGGTCTGTCACAATTTCAAAAATTAAATAAATCCACCTCTGAAAAAAAAACAACAACAAATAATTACCTGCCTTGCTACCTGTACCACCAAGCCTTGCTTCCCTAAAGATTAAAAGAGAAGTTCGGGATTGTAAAAAAAACAAACAGTTATACTCACCTAGGTTAATGCATCCATCCAATGCTGCACCTGTCCCTCGCCGTCTGTAGTGAGAACTGAGTGATCAAACACTGCTGATCACTCAGTTCTCCCCCTCTGCTTGTAGCGCAGCTTTTTTGTATCTACTTCTGTTTTTTAGTGTAATATAACACCTATAGTTGCCTGCTGATAATTTTAATTTTGTTTGGAGGAGCGCAGTATTTTTTCTACTATGCTCTGAGCCAAGAGCTGGTGACTGTCAGTCAGCCGCTCTTCGCTCTCCCCTCCAGTGCTCACTGGAGTGCTGGGCTGTGGAGGGGAGAGAGGAGCTAGCTTAGGCTCTTAGCAGATCGCTAAGAGACTGAGCCAGGTACTGGTCCAGGCATCTGGAGCAGAGTGACGTCAACCCGACAGCAGGTTTTGGCGAACTGTTGGCTGAAAATTGGTCACAGGTGTGCCGAACAAACTGCACTCCTGTGATCCATAGGAGAAAGCTTTTTTGGCCATAATTTTCCTTTAAAGATTTCAGTTGCTGGTGTCCCCCACTGCCCTTTGTGGTTTCCTGCAGGACACAGTAGTTACTTAGCGACTGGCAGAAGAAACCACAAAGTGCAACAGGGGCACCAGCATCTGACACAAGCAACAGTGTCCTGGATACTATATATTTTTGTAACAATGTATAATTCAGCAGAGCGGCTAGCAAGACAGGTAAGTATAATCATTTTTCTCCCAGGGTGGCTTTATTCATTTTTTTTTAAAACAGTAGCAGAATCGCTTTAGGATTGTAATAATCGTCTGTCACTCTCAACCATGCCCACAAAATCTGGCCATGTGTAGTTCAGCAACGTGTCAGTCAATTCTGGGATATGCCACAGCCATAGGTGCGTGCACACGGTGTGCCTGGGCAAACCCTAATCACCATGTGCAGTGCCAATTTCCCCTGCTTTCTGATGACCTCTGTCCCCCCCCTGCAGTGCTGCCAGCTCTCACGTTGGCTGCTGCAGGGGATGTTTCAGGATGGAGAGCAGGGGAAGGGGCAAGTAGATATTTAATTCAATGTCCCCTTCCTTTTCTAAATGAACACAGTGAGTGAATTGTACTGTTCGCTCCTGTTTTAATTTTTAACTGAATCATAGTAAACTATGTAAATATAGTTTACTATGCTTCAGTGTGTGAATGAACAGGAAGCCGCTCAACATAGAGTACTCCCCATTCATTGTGTCCAGTGTACCCGAGACTGCAGAGAAAAAGACTGGGGAAACTGACCTCTATCTCTTTCTCTGTCTCAAAAGTGAGAGATCAGTGGTCTGTTTAGGCCACTGATATTTCACACAAACCCCCCAATTGGGCTCCTAAACAAAATTGTAAAAAAAAAATATTCTAAAAAATTATTTTAAAAAATGTAATTGTAAAACATAATAAAACAAAAACTAATGACACCAATCTCTACTGACAAAGTCCACTGCTCTGCTGATATACACACGTGTGTTTGTGCTCTGGGGTGCACACTCTCATACAATAGGCTTGCACATCCGCACAGCGTACTCGCAACTCCACACACTGGCCACCCTGGTGCATGATACAGAAATGGCAGCCGCTCTCACGACCCCCGGGCTTATCATTTCTGGGACTATAGAACATGATAAGGGGGAGGTGCAAAAAAAGTGTAAATTAGTCATAATCAGATTATTACCCAAAACAAAATATGTTCCTCCTTGTGGAAAGTGAATGCAATCTAAAGGACTGAGCTGTTGTATTGACAGCGGGGTCCTGCTTACTGTAGGTGGGTGATGCAAAGCAATGTTCAACTCAAAATATAATTTAACCTTTTATCATTAAGAAAATATAATTAGATAAAAGATGTACCATCGTCCTAATATTCAAATAAAGAATAAGGGGTCCCTTAACCACTTAAGGATCGGAAAGGATTTACCCCCTTTAATGATCAGGCCATTTTTTGCAATACGGCACTGCATTACTTTAACTGACAATTGCGCATTCGTACGACGCTGTACCCAAACAAAATGTGCGTCTTTTTTTCTCCACAAATAGAGCTTTCTTTTGTTAGTATTTGATCACCTCTGCGGTTTTTATTTTTTGCGATATAAACAAAAAAAAGGGTACATTTTGAAAAAAAAACACAATATTTTTACTTTTTGCTATAATAAATATCCAATTTAAAATAAAAACATTTCTTCCTCAGTTTAGGCCAATATGTTTTGTATTCTTCTACATATTTTTTGGGAAAAAAAATTGCAATAAGCATATATTGGTTTGCGCAAAGGTTATAGTGTCTACAAACTATGGGATAGATTTATGCCATTTTTATTATTATTATTTTTTTACTAGCAATTGTGGTGATCAGTGATTTCTAGCGGGACTGCGACATTGCAGCGGACAGATTGGACACTTTTTTGGAACCACTGACTTTTATACAGCGATCAGAGCTAAAAATAGCCACTGATTACTGTGTAAATGTCACTGGCAGGGAAGGGGTTAACACTAGGGGGTGATCAAGGGGTTAAATGTGTTCCCTTGGAGGTGTTGCTAACTGTATGGGGCAGGGCCATCTTAATAGCATCATGGGCCCCTGGGCAAGGTAGTGCTCTGGGGCCTCTACAATGATGACAGTGCAGATAAACAGACATCAAGTAGGTAGGAGGCAGACTGCCTCCCCTGTGTATTTATAACTCTCAGTGCCATCATGGGGCCCCCAATTTCGGGGCAGTGTGGACTCAAGGACCAGCTGCTTTGGGGAAAGTGCAGGGGCCCCCCATGCAGTTGGGGTCCATGGGCAGTGCCCAGGTGTGCCCTCTCATTAAGACAGCCCTGGTATGGGGGCTGGGCTGACTGGAGGAGGAGAGAGATCGCTGTTCTTTATCACCAGGACAATCTCTCTCCTCCCCTTGACAGATCCCCATTCTGCCGGTCTCTGGAGCGATCGTGGTCCGATCGAGTCCGCCGGACCTGCTGGTTGGCTTCTGATGGGTGTGTACGCAAATCGCTGCATACGCGCCCGACTTACAATGATGGCAATGTTTGCAGGGGAGTCAACTTGCCACAGTACAAACGGGTAGGGCTTCCGGTAACTAGTTAAGTATCCCCAACAGGTCATGTTTTCAGGATTTCCCTCAAATGAAACGGCTGTGGTAATTACTAAGGCAGTGAAACCGATCAAATCACCTGTGCAAAATAATGGAAAGCCTGAAAACATGACCTGTTGGGAGAACTTGGGGACTGGAGTTGAGAAACATTAATGCAAAGGAAGGAAAAGCCCCTTTCCTGGATGTGCACAAGCCAGATGCCTCTCCTGGCTGATCCTTGCCAGCAATGGGACATGCCCATGGAGAATCTCAGGCCTATAGAGTCCCATGTGCATGCTAATGAAAACCTGAGCCCCTGTGCATTACTCCTAAGCCACTAAGCTCTTCCATGCTATATGATAATAATTAGCCCCCATTTTTGTGAGCCCTTGTAGCCAATGGCTGGAAGGGGTCACAGAGAAGGAGAGCCTAGCCATAGAGAAGCAGCGTCATCACGTGACACACACTCAGCCCAGCCCAGCCAGCCTTCCTCCGCACTACGCTCCCTCCCACCAGGGCCGCTCAGGCTGGATCTGCTCCACCAATGGCAACAAGCTCCTCCCGCCCAGCGCCCATTGGTCTGCCCGTAGAGCGGGGTTTAGCGCCAATTGCGTGACGTCGGGATCTCGAAGCACATTGCTGCGCGTGATGTCTGATTGGGAGGACGAAGACAGTGGGTCCCGCGGGACTCCTACCAAACAAACGTGGGCTCCATCGTCCCAGCAACGCTATGACAGCCGCGATAGCGGGGGGTCGTTTCGGTCTGGAGAAAGGGGGCCGGGGGCCCGGAGCTGGCAGGGCCATGAGGGTGAAGGTAGAGACCAAGGTCGTAGGGGTGAAGGTGGCGCTAGAGGGCGCCGCTGGGAGAGCGCATCGGAAAGAGGCCCGGGGTGCCTGGAATTCCGGAGGAGAGACCCGGGGGCAGGCCCCAGAGGGGAACCCTTGTGTTTTCGTCTGGACAGCTCAGTGATTGGTCAAGTAATCGGTGAGTGGACACCATGTGAAGTAGAGTCAGGCCTATAGGCCTCCCAGATCTGTGCCTGTTCTATGCCCTCCAGATGGGGGCTGATTTATACAAGTACATTACATACCAATATCATCCTGACTGGTAACTGGGTGACATTGGAAGGGCTCATTCTTAGCAGGTGCTGTGGGCAGCATTGATCAAGGCAAGGAGACCTAGGAAACAATTGTTCTCCATTAGGGATAAGGTCAGCTGGGTCCTATCCCTCTAGGGCAGTGTTTCTCAACCTGGGGGTCGGGACCCCCTCGGGGGTAGAATTACTATTTGCCAGGGGTCACCGAATCCTGTGCTGTTCCAGAAGCCTGCACCGCTCCCAGCCTTATTGTGGCCGCCCATCAGGGCTGTCCCTGGAGCCCACAGCTGCCCATTCAGTTTGTGGCATTGCTGGGGGAGACTAGAGGTCAGCTGACTGGTGAGTTATGTGAAGTGGGAGTGGCTGGGGGAGACTCCATCTCCTGATTTCAGCATAGGTGTCACTGCTAAGAGAGACCACAGGGCTGGAGACCCAGTGAAGCCGGAGACACAGTGAGTAACACTACCTGTAATTATAGTTGCCATTGAAAGTCCCCACTACAGTTCTCAGAACAGCAGATGACCTTGATCAAAAGCACCTAAGTTGGCTGATCAGAATCCCCCCCCAGCACTGCCACTCAGCCCCTTCCCACCAACCAAGGAGTAAGAGGAGAAATAAAAAGAGAATACATGGAAGGGAGAGGAACATAGAAAAAGGGAAGGAATAAGAGAACAAGAAAGAAGGCTAGAGGGATGGATGGATGGGGGGGGAACTAGTATCTAGGATAGAGAGAGATAAAAGGAGAACAAAGGGTGGTACAACCTAAAATGTACCATAATACTGTACGAGTGGAAGGGACTCGGGGAGCGCTAAAATGTCAGTGGGTTAGGGGCGCAAACTAATTGTGTTGCCATGGGTGCTGACAACCCACGCTACATATTTTTTTTAACTGTTAAAATTTCCCAAGTTGTGGGGACCCCTATCAAGGGGTCACGGCACTAGAAAGGTTGAGAACCACTGCTCTAGGGCTAGGAAGTTGTCAAAGATGACAGCCAGTCACAGGCAGTGGAGGTCCCCCAACCCGCAGCTGCACATTTACACGCTCCCCTTGCACGCATGGCCGAGGTGGCGGGAAATACCTATGATTGGCTGACGGCTTTGACAGCTTTCTGGTGGGTTAGCTGCGGTGGGCTCAAACATGTTTGAAGCTCATCAATGTTCTCTATGTACTCTGTTTAGCTTAAACAAGTGCAGCATGCCTTTTTTGTTTATTTTTTTTTGCAATACATCATCACCATGAAGGTTGTTTTTTTTTTTTTAACTAAAGAAAAAGTAAAGTCTGTAAGACAAAGGCATAATGAGCTAGTATGCGTAGCATACTAGCTTATTATGAAGTACTTACCTGAGATCGCAGCCGCCCTCATTCGCCTCCTCCGTCACTGCCATGTCTCCCGGAGTGACTTCTGGGTATCGCGGCTCCAACGCTGTTACTGGCCGAAGCCGCAATGACGTCACTGCCACGCATGCATGTGGGACCCGCCACGAACACCATTCACTGACGGTACGCTCAGTGCGCCTTTTCTTTTTTTTTTTTCAAATATCTCCTAACCCGTGTAGGTTTAGGAGATATTTCTAGCACCTACATGTAAGCCTTAATCTAGGCTTGCCTGTAGTTATAAGTGGTCTGTAAGGGTTTACAACCGCTTTAAAGCAATAAAAGATGGTGTCCAGCGCTCGGTAAAACAGCTTCCTTCACTTTATAGCTCATGATACATCCTTGAGTCAGCAAGGGAATGAAACTTCCGTAGTGGAAAACAATCCTGCAGCTCCTCTAACCGATCAGCAGGTGCTCCAGCCAGTAACATACAAACCGAGCAGCAGGGTGCAGTTATTAAAAAAACTTGTAGCACTTTATTTGTAAACAATAGTATCGCTTACAGCAGGGGTCCTAAACTATGGGCCACATGCGGCCCGCCGAGGACCTTTATCTGGTCCACTGCATGCAGGGCCGGTTGTAACACACAGCGGTAGACTGCTGTGTCACGGAGCTCACTGATAAGTTTGGGCGCGCTGTGATAAAAGTCCCGCCCTCCTAGACCAGCTTGTGTGATAGACGCAGTGTTCTATCACATGAGCTAGTCTAGGAGGAGGGCGAGACTTTTATCACAGCGCGCCCAAACTTTTCAGTGAGCTCCGCGACACAGCAGGAGATCACGATGCACACACTGACTGGTGAGGCATTGTTTGGCACAGTAAGGCTGCAATGGTGAGGGGGGGCTTGTAATGATGTTGAGGAGGGCTTGCAATGATGGGCATGGGTTGGGGGACTTTCAGGTGTTTTTTTGGGGGGGGGGGGGGGGGGCGGCATTGAAGGACCCGGCCCTCTAACGGTCTGAGGGACAGTGAACTGGCCCCCTGTTTAAAAAGTTTGAGGACCCCTGGCTTACAGGGAGGTAGATTGTAGTATACTCACCGTGCAGAGAGATATTGTATCAAGATGGAACAAAAGGATTGATGTGAGCAGTATGCTCGGTGTTCTATCGATTTTGTGCCCTCCATTAAAGTGCCCGCGCATTCGCAGAATGAAAGGGCACTCCAGCTGAATTGCCGATCAGCTGGCGTGACGTCACCATAGCGCATGCGCACATCGTAGGAGTTTTTTTTCCCCCAACGGGCGATAAAATTTCACGGGCACAATTGAAAGCTATGCAAAGAGCAGAGGGACAACGTAGATGTCATATTGTGCCTCGCTGTAAACCTGCGGCACAACAGTGAGGTACAATATGACAAATGCGGTGTCCCTCCGCTGTTTGCATAGCATTAAATTGTGCCAGAGAAATGGTATCTCCCGTCAAAAAGGCTCCTACGATGTGTACATTTGCTATGGGACATCACTCGAGCTGATCGGCAACTCGGCTGGAGAGCCCTTCCGTTCTGCGCATGCACGAGCACTTTTCGATGGTGGGCACATATCGATAGAACACTGGCACTAAGCAGCACACAAACCACCTGATGATGGTGATATTGCTGGCATCTGCTGCTGCTCTCTATGCACATCCACATGATACAACTCCAGCAGGGTGGATTTGATTTAAATTACTAGTAAAAAAGCTTGATTTAAATCAATTTGATTTAAAAATCGCAATTTTTAAAGAGCAACTGTCATCTCTGTTCTGCAGCGTCTCCTCCTCTGACACGCTGTTGACTCACTGACAGTCCCATTTACTTTACTGGGACGGCTGGTGATACAGCAATGACAAAACAAGGTGAGAGATGTGGCAGCAGCAGGTGAGTGGATGCCCTCTAACGGGTGCTGCCAGGATGGATCTGAAATGACAGGTGCTCTTTAAATGTAAGGACTTATTCTTGCTGGTAGTTGAAATCTTTAATATTTACAAACAAAATAAAGTTTTCCTATTTAGAATAATTAGCTGTCCGTTTAGTAGTTATTCCCAAACTGGGTCTCTTTTTAGGCCTGCTGCCATTTTTCTCCTCAAGGAAGGAATAAAGCATAGAGAGATCGAAAGGTTGGTACCCAAATCAACACTCCGAAAAAACAAGAGGGGGTTGGCAAAGAAGGGAGGGAAGGGGAAGTGAATGGGGGAGCCTGAAGGAGAGGGGGGGCGGGGAGGAGGGATAAAGAGGGGAGTGGTGAATTGACAAAAAATGACAATAAGAACGTGTTATACCTGCGGAGTAGCAGTGCAGTGTACATGGTCAGACCCAGGGAAATATACCAATGATAAATAGATAACTATTACAAGGGCACTGTGGGATCAATAGCAAATTGCAGAGCATGGGTAATGCACTGCAATAGAGCCCAGCATAGGTGTACCTAAGAAAGGGGCAGAGATGAATGGACGTGCAGGAAGGTAATCCTGCAATGTATGGAGGTGGTTCGGGGTACAAGGTGCTCTTACTGGGAGGTGGTGAAGGCAGGTGTTCCCTGGGCCCGAGGTCCATGGCAATGAGGGCAGGCAATGTCTGCCCTCGCCGGGTCAGGACTCCCGCATGACGTCAGCGCAATCAGGTCGCGCATGCGCACCTCCCACGGCGTAACGGCGGAAGCCCACACCGTGGAGGCTGCAAGTGAGGGAAGGCAGCCCCAAAATGATAGAGATGCCAGACTCAACAGGGATCCCGCAAGTCCGCCGCACAGAGGCACCAGGGGACGCCAGAGAGTCCCGAGCCAGGCGGGGGAGAGACAGGCAGCTAGGCTGAGTTGAAAAAGTAAACAATAGAGATAAGTAAATATATCACAGTAAATTCAAAAAATAAAAATACAAAAAAAGTTAATATAGATATCAAAATTGATGTGGGATTGTAAACCCTGCCCTTACTGACAGAATGACAAGGGGAGCACAGTATGGGGGCCCTGGGATGCGGTGAGGAGCAGGTCGCGTGGCGAGATAGAATACTGTATTTATCGGGGTATAGCGCGCTCCCGCGTATAGCGCGCACCCCTAAAGTTGCCCCCATTCCTGTGGGGGAAAAAAAAGTTTTTTGTACTTAGTTTTGGTGTCTTGCGCGGCGTCCATCGGCGAATCCGGCGTCCGTCTGCGGCTTCGGGTGTCCTCTTCGTCGGGTCCGGCGTCCTCCCCGCTCGTTTCCCGCGCCGAGGTTTGAATACTGCGCCAGCATATACCGAGCGCAGTACACTCGGGCAGGCTCTGCAACTGTCGCGCTCACGTCCTGTACGTCCAGGACGTGAGCACGGAAGAAGCCGAGACTGGCCGACTATACCCGAGTGTACTGCGCTCGGTATATGTCGGCGCAGTATTCAAAACTCGGCGTGGGAAAGCGGGTATCGGCGTATATCGCGCACCCACGATTTTGCCCTGATTTTCAGGGCAAAAAAGTGCGCGATATACGCCGATAAATACGGTACACAATAAACCAAAATGGTGGAGCACGGAGAATGTGAAAAGTACTCCAAGTGGTAATATGGTCAAAATTGGAGAAGTAGAACATACAATCGGGGAAGTGGTAATTTCCTATCTGATTGGATATTGTGTGGAGGGCAATAAACCTAAGGCTCCATTCACACCTTGGCGACAAAACGCCCGACGCTCGTGCCGCTGGAGGGGAGAATTGCCATTGATGTCTATGAGATGGTTCACATCTCATAAACGCCGAACGCCTGAAAACAAGTCCCGGACCCTTTTTCTCTGGCGGCATTGGCGTTCGGCCATAGACATCAATGGCAATTATTTGTGAAAAAAAAAAAGTAACCTAATCGCGGCAAAATACGCCGCGTACGCGGCGTTACAATGTGAATGGGGGCTAAATGTTTGCCACAAGGTCCGTCCAGGCCACAACCCAGGCATCCACAAAGGGCTACCCAATAAGTCATAATGTACAGAAATTGGTAATAATTGATTACAATACAATAGATATGAATACAAAAAAGAGGTCACCTCACCAAAACATAAGCATAAATTGGAGAGGTTAAGAAAATTGGAGGGCGACATGAGGTCAGGGCCAATCAGGAAGAAGACGCAAGGTCCCGTCCAGCGGCTCGCCGCAGTTCGCCCTGCAAATGCCCAGGTGTGTTATTCACCTAATTAATATAAAAAAGAAGCCTCTTAAGGAATATATAGATAATTTATGATGAAATTGGTTGTACCATCATCCAGATAATTTAGTATTGAGAGATCGGAAGGTTGGTCCCCAAATCAACACTCCGAAAAAACAAGAGGGGGGCAGGCAATTGGACTATCGCGGTACATATAAGAAAATGAAGTGAAGTAGAAAGGCATGTATAGAAAAATAACTCAATTATTAATAAAAAAAAATCAATAAAAGCATAACATAAAACATTTAGTGGCAGACCACCAGATCACCAGTAGAAGAATCCCCAGGTGGGGGAAAATTCCCAGTGGGACATGGGTTGTGACGGGCATCTCTACTAGTTTTGCGGTATAAACCGCTTCATCGGGAGAATGTCTGCAAATGATTAATAATTTGATCAAAGAGCTATACAATGAAAATTTTAAAATAGTCTCGTACATAAAAACACAAAACCAATAAGTATTAAGGGGAGAGCGGTTAATCAAAGCTGCCTACCTAAAGCCCCTACCAGACCCGGAACGCTAGAGCACCACAGAAGGATGTGGTACATGGGGGGCATTCCATGGATGGACTGACTGTCCAAATTATTGAAAAAAGGTATCAATAAATGTTAAGGCAAATGATATAGATAACCAAAGGATAGGGGTGAGTGAGGAGGAATAGTGATGGGAAGGTGTACTGGTGCTGAGGCATATAGGAATAATACGGGAGAGTGACAAAGGAGAGAGATTGCAAAATATAATATTGAAACATGGTGAAACATATAAAAAAAGGGGGGAAAAACTCTGCGCTAAACCCACTTACAAGTGAGGAAAAATTGATATATGACCTCTAAATAGAGGAAGGAATAAAAAAATTAGTGAAAAATGAATTTAAATAGGGGAGTGCTGCTGCCTATTAAAAGCTCAAATACTTAAACTTCAAAGACATGCATACAAAAAAGAAATAAGCGCGCAACTCCAAACATTTAAATGTGCAATCACAAGGGAGTGAAATAATGTTATATCAAAACCATAAAGTGATAAAAAAATTGATGTGTTGATACACCCTGTACCAGGTGAACAAAAAAGATATAAATAAACCCAAAATGAATAAAAAAAGGGGTAATTGAGTGATCAAAGTCCTCAAAAAAAATATATCAAAGAAAATCCTGACCACCAGATAGTTCCAAGCAATAGTTCATTAATCGCTGCAGACTTTAACCCAACATCTTGAAGAAACTTGGATCTTTATAGTCAGCTGAAGAAATATAAATACTGACTCTTACCCAATCGTTGGACCCCGGTTTTAAGGAGGTCAGATGAGCCTGTGCATCAGCCTGCCGGCCCCAGGTGTATAATCACTTATCTTGGGGAGGAGTGCTTCTATCTTGCAAGAAGGAAGAGAAAAGACTTCAGCTGTCTTTCCAGGCCATATGACACAAGAAGAATGGTAGTCAGTTTTCAGCTTGGAAGATGCGGGATAATAAATTCTGAACACGTAGACTGACGGAAATGGAGGGAGAAAAAATAGATCCTCATAGTGTAGTATATCCAAAGAATTTATTAAAAAAACACTTTAAAAACTTCACAGCAGGCACTAATCCACTTTTAAAATTCTCACAGCAAGTCACTTCATCATAAAAAACTCAGGATAGAAAAGAAAAAAAACAGCATCAAAAAATATATATTGTAAATAAAATATACAGCCAAGGAACAAACCAAAGAGCTGGAGTATATGAGTGTGATGGCGTTTTAAGAATAGCTCCACCCGACATGTTTCTCCATAACTGGCTTCAACTGGGAAAGGAGTCTGATGGTGAAACATGTTAAGTGAATAGAAGTGAGTGAAAAAAGAATGGAAGACATGCCTCGGATAGGGTTGCCACCTCATCCCTTTAAAAAGGAACACATATTAATTACACAGGTTCTGTGGCTAATTAAGGAGGTAATTAGACTCATTTGGTGCCTTTCCTGCATTAAATTAACCTCAGAACCTGTGTAATTCATATGTGTTCCTTTTTAAAGGGATGAGGTGGCAACTCTAGCCTCGGATAAGGTATGTGAAGTGAAAAAAAGCAGTGGTGAAGGCCACAAGGGAGTGATGGGACGAGTGCAGGGGTAAGGATGAGGGGAAAAAGGGGGCGGTTACAGGAGACTCTTTGCTCCAGTGCCAAGGTCGGGACTTTATAAATGCTTCACTAACACACCATTAATGATTTGGGTGATTGTTAAGATAAGCTTGTAGAGCAATACCGTCAAAGTTGACAAGCATCAATGCCTCATGAAAGTGACATGCTGCTTAATTTTAACTGGACACAAAGCTACCGCGCTCCTGTGTGTGCAGCACTGTGTAGTTCCATTGTAATAATTATGGTATTGGTGGGCTGTTATGGGGCTTTAAAAATGTTGCATAAACATTAGAGGTCAACCGATATATTGGCTGGCCGATATATCGGCCGATATTTGTCATTTTTTAATTAATCGCATCGGCCGATTTTTGTGCTTTAAAAAGGCCGATTTAAACTTCAGCAGCGCGACTTGCAAAAAGCTTCTGTAATAGAAGTCAATGCAAGTTGCCTGAAGTTTCCCATAGAAGACTTCTCTCTCTCCTGGGCAGCCTGCCAAGTTTTGAGAAATGATATACAATGTTGCTACTTATCAATGAACTGAACTCCGTGTAGGAGAGTTCTCAGTTTAACCATTTAAAGGCAAAATCTTTTTTGACACTTGTTGCTTACAAGTAAAAATCCTGTATTTTCTGGTAGAAAATCACTTGGAAACCCCAAACATTATATATATTCTTTTAGCAGAGACCCTAGGAAATAAAATAGCGATTGCTGCAATATTTAATGTTACACAGTATTTGTGCAGCGGTCTTTCAAACACACTTTTTTGGGAAAAAATATGCTTTAACGCCCGCCGCACGACTATTTACTATTACTATTTACTATTTAACGTCCGCAAAATGGCACGGACAGGCAGATGGACGTATATATACGTCCTTGCCTTCTAGCGGGTAGGGGGTCCGATCGGGACCCCTCCGCTGCGTGTGGCGGGCGGATTCCCTCGGGGAGCGATCCGGGACGGCGCGGCTATTCGTTTATAACCGCTCCATCGCGATCGCTCCCCGGAGCTTAAGAACGGGAGAGCCGTATGTAAACACGGCTTCCCCGTGCTTCACTGTGGCGGCGTATCGATCAAGTGATCCTTTTTATAAGGGTGACTCGATCGATGACGTCAGTCCTACAGCCACACCCCCACCCCCCTACAGTTGTAAACACACACTAGGTGAACCCTAACTCCTACAGCGCCCCCTGTGGTTAACTCCCAAACTGCAACTGTCATTTTCACAATAAACAATGCAATTTAAATGCATTTTTTGCTGTGAAAATGACAATGGTCCCAAAAATGTGTCAAAATTGTCCGAAGTGTCCGCCAAAATGTCGCAGTCACGAAAAAAATCGATGATCGCCGCCAATAGTGGTAAAAAAAAAAATAATTCATAAAAATGCAATAAAACTATCCCCTATTTTGTAAACGCTATAAATTTTGCGCAAACCAATCGATAAACGCTTATTACGATTTTTTTTAATTTTTTTTATTGATTTTTTTATTGATTTTTTACCAAAAATAGGTAGAAGAATACGTATCAAATATTGCATTTTTTTTCAAAATTGTCGCTCTATTTTTGTTTATAGCGCAAAAAATAAAAACCGCAGAGGTGATCAAATACCACCAAAAGAAAGCTCTATTTGTGGGGGAAAAAGGACGCCAATTTTGTTTGGGAGCCACGTCGTACGACCGCGCAATTGTCTGTTAAAGCGACGCAGTGCCGAATCGCAAAACCTGGCCTGGGCATTTAGCTGCAAAATGGTCCGGGGCTTAAGTGGTTAACAAAATTAAATAACTAAACAGTAAAGTTAGCCCATATTTTGTTTTGTGAACGTAACCTACGCCCAGCCCCATTCACGTACGACTTGCATAACAACGTAAAATACGACGGCTGTTCCGACGTCCATACCCTAACATGACTTACCCCTGCTTTAGGTGGGATAACTTTACACCGGACGTACGCCTTACGTAAACGGCGTAGCGTACTGCGACGGGCGCAAGTACGTTCGTGAATCGGCGTATCTAGGTCATTTACATATTCGGTAAATCAATGGAAGCGCCAGCGTAAATATGCATCCAAGATACGACGGCGTAGGAGACTTACGTCGGTCGGATCAAGCCAAAATTCAGACGTATCTTGTTTCAAGAATAAGGCGCATTGATACGACGGCGCATCCTAGAACTTATGCGGCGTATCAGAAGATACGTTGGCGTAAGTCGTACGTGAATCTGGGCCTTACTGTATATACGTTCTTTATTCTTTTTTCCCCCTTCCTTCCTCCTCTGTGGCACCTCCATTTTATGAGGAGGTTCATATTTTACAATATATTATGTGTTTGTTATTATATAACGTACATCGTGAGCTTCTATCTATCTATAAGTGTGTGTGTGTGTGTGTGTGTTATATATAATTTGGAGTACAGTTGGGCCATGATTTTATCCATTCAGAGAAAGAAAAAGAAAGCAAACCGCCGCTCCAGACAAATGCACTTCAGCGGTGAGTATGGTTCAAAACCCGATGGGTGCAGGCAATGCACAAAGCATAAATAAGAGGGAGGAGATGATGGACAGCCGCACTCCAATAAAGTGTAAAAAATGGTGCCTTTTATTCCAGTAAAACGAAAACTAAAAAATGTATCCATTCACTTTGTCAGATTTTAAAGTAATTTAATGACCAATGGGGACACCTGAACATGAATCAAATTATTTCAAGATGGCGTTGGCGTGTATTCCACGCCTCACTTTCAAACATCACAAGGAATGGATGAAAGTGCGGTTCAAGCCTCATTCTGAACCGAGACTCGACATAAGAAGGAGGATATGAAACGCTAGAAACCAAGTCTCATTCTGGGAATTGAATTGAGAAAGGTCACCAGAAAGTGTATGGCACTCTGTTATGCCGACCATCTCTCGGTTCAGATTGAGGCTTGGACTGCACCATTTAGTTCCCCTCCAATATGTTTCACTTCCTTTTGGCGCTGATGAGGCTTGGACTGCGGCACAGTAGATCTATCTTATCTATCTATCATATATATATATTGCAACGATGACACATGAGCCTCACACCCCAGATGATGTTTAATAGGATGAAACGCGTCGGGTGATCTTGAAATCGTTGCCGATGCTCCATTTTATTTACAAGCTTGTGTTGTCGGATTTGCTGTAAGTGTAAACCCCCCCTCTTTAAACGTCAAACAGTATCACATTATGTGCAGATCATTTATTTTTTCATGCACACCATTTGATGTGATTCATTGCATGTTTTGGAGTCCATCATGGATACCTGACAGTCCCCATTCAACATTGGGTGGAATCTTTCTTACCATTGTTCCAGTGGTGGGTGTTTGAGGTCATTTCCCTCGAGTGCCTGTTTGACCCATGTGCTACCGGTATATGTTACGTGTGTCAATCGAATCTGGTAAGCGTGAACACTTTACCATTTTGAGTGTATCTTCAAGTCTCATCCTGGATTATCCAAGAAAGACCTTTTTTCACTTTATTTTGAACTTAAATGGACTTTCCATAGGGGTGTGTGTGTGTGTGTGATTCCATTGTAATAATTATGGTATTGGTGGGCTGTTATGGGGCTTTAAAAATGTTGCATAAACATTAGAGGTCGACCGATATATTGGCTGGCCGATATATCGGCCGATATTTGTCATTTTTTAATTATTGGGCGGCACAGATGGGCACTGATAGGTGGCATGGATGGGCACTGATAGGTGGCACGGATTAACTGTATTGTCCTTATGGATGCCAAACAATGTCTGCCAATTAGTGATGCCCATTGTGGGCACTGATTGGCATCCATTGTGGGCACTGATTGGCATCCCTGGTGGTCTAGGGTGGCATACCTGGTGGTCTAGTTCTCGGGGGGGGGGGGGGGGCTGTGGTGATAATCGATTAGCACAAACCCCCCCTGTCAGAGGAGCAGCCGATCGGCTCTACTCTACTCGCGTCTGACAGACGTGAGTGAGGAAAAGTCGATAACCGGCTCTTCCTGTTTTAACATCGTGATCAGCCGTGATTGGACACGGCTGATCACGTGGTTAAGATTTTCCGTCAGAGACTCTTTACCTAGATCGGTGTTGCTGGGTGTCAGACTGACACCCTGCAACAACGATCGCCGCGATGCGCGCCCCCGGGGCTCATACGTCATATGACGTCCACTCAGGATATTGAAACCACTTTGCCGCCGTCATTCTGTAATAGGGCGGGCGGCAAGTGGTTACATTTTTTTTTATATATACATTTTGTATTTTTATTCAACTTTAATATCATCAATTTCAATTATGAATTTATTGTTGGCACCTTTAGTGCAAGAGAAGCTCAAGAAAAATTCAATCTGCGGTCTCTAAGCATGTCTTGTATCATGTTTGCAATCTCTTACTATTAGCAGTGTTTTAAGTATTAGCAACATTTTCCTTTGGTGTCACAGGAAATTGTTACTGCGGCTGTCTGGACAATTCAGCTCTTCGAGGAGAGGAGGACAGATGAAATCCCTGCAATTTGCTGCACCCAGGGTGGACCCCCTGCCCCTTTCGGTGCCATTATCGGCTCCTGATGGCCTCATGCTAAAAACAGTTTTCGGACGATATTTAGTCGGCTAAAATTTCATTGCACCGCTACTCACAATTGAGTACACAATGAAATGAAAGCCATTGTTGACGACTGACGTGATCGCTGTGATTGTTCACTGTAATCACATGGTACCAAGGCTTCTCAGTGGCTGAGTACAACAATCTGTGTTGTGCTGTGTCCAGTGAACAGTGGGCCACATATTGTGCCTCATAAGGTGTGTGCATGGAAGGATTTTATGATGTCCTTTTTAGAGTTTGCGCATCTTCACTGGTCTCATAATTTGATTACGATTTTTATCCTGTCAACAATTCAATACCACGATGCATCGTAATTACTGTCCATGGTTTTCATCAAAAAATGTTAGCAGTCAGAAGAACTCCATTTTATTTTTTATCTGCTCTTAACCACTTCAGCTCTAGAAAGTTTTACCCACATCCTGACAGGCCATTTTTTGTCATACAGCACACTAAGTCCATCAAGTCCAATCTATCTGTGTGATTTTATGTCAGTATTACATTGTATATCCCTTGTAGTCGTTCAGGTGCTTATCTGATAGTTTTTATTTATTTTTTCCAAATAACAATTTTTATTTGTATAAAACATTATACAGTTTGTAATACCACGTGTGCATTAAAAGGTCGATACAAACACAATAACGTGCCAGGAAATATGCAAACTATTCCAACCCCACGTGGAATCAGGAGGGATTGGGCCAGAGGGCAGCGTAATATGACTGAGGGGGGGAAAAAAAAATACAATAAAGAACTGGTCCCTCAAATGAGCATGTCGGTAATCCTGGCACGGTTAGCCATGTCACACATTTTAGTATCGCAGCCATCACTGCAACAATAATCAATTAGAAGAAGAGGGAGAGAAGGAAGAGGAAAGAGAGAAAGAAGAAAGGAGATACAGAACAAGAATAGGTTCTAAGTTATCGTGTCCGCTCCCGGCGTGTCCTCCCGCCAGACCTCATCATGGCCGTCCAGACCTTCACACATCCTGGCCGTCATCCTCTCCATCAATTCCACATCCTTGACTGGCATATAGGGCTTCCTGAGATTGGGGTGTGGGTTTCTTCCAATTGAGGGCTATCAGGCACCTAGCTGCTGTCGGGATGTGCCTAATTCATTTTTTTTATATGGTTTGGCAAGTTTAGGCTGAGAGATGCCCAGCAAAAATAGCTTGGGGGTCAGGGGAATTGGTGTCTCAAAGAGACGAGTGAGTAATTGCTGTGTAGATTGCCAGAACGGGGTAATGAAGGTGCATGCCTAGTAGATGTGCAAAAGGGAGCCCCTGTCTTGGTGGCAGCGCCAGCATCGCTCAGACGGAGGGGTACATTTTATGCAAAATATCCGGGGTCTGATACCAGAAAAAGAGGACCTCATTTGTGTTTTCTTTGTACATGGAACTTTTGGCTGCCTGTCTCCAGATGGCCTGCCAGGCCTCAGTCTACAGTGCCTCTCCCAACTCCCTCTCCCATATCAGCATGTATGCATGTTTCCCCCGCACTGGCAAGTCATACTTATTCAAGATCCGGTATATGTCCGAAATCGGCCCCCTTCGGTGGTGACCCTCCAGAACGATACGTTCAAATGGAGAAGGTTGGGAGAATTGGAGCCGAGTGGCTATAGTTTGGGCATAGTGCCTGATTTGTAGATGGCTATAGAACACCCCTTTTGGAAGATCGTGTTTTGTTTGGAGCTCCGAGAATGTCGGCAGCCTACAGGACCCCGGGTCGACCACGTGCCCAAAGTGGAATAAGTTCCGCGAGGCCCAGGGCCAGGACATCTGGTAATTTAGGGTTGCAGATAGCCATTCAGCAGGGAACGCTCTCAGACTTGAGTGCCCTCTCCCGGGAAAGCTTGCACCAAAGCCCACGCAGTAAGGGCATCGAACCCAGTAGGCGGCAGGGGTCTACCTCCACATTTGCATCCCACAGGAGACTGTTTGGGTGAGTCGGTGCCAATCAGATTTTTTTTCTATTTCCCTCCACTTATTATAGAACCTCTGGGGGAACCACGTGACTATCGTTGGCAGCTATGCGGCCTGGTAGTATCTAACAAAGTCAGGGAATGCCAGTCCCCACGCGACACCGTCATGACTGTGCAGGGTATCCTATGCTTTTTATAGTTCCAGACGTACCGTAGCACATCACTCTGGAGTTTGCGTAAGTAGGCGTATGGGATTGGAATGGGCAGTGTCTGAAATAAGTAGAAGAGCTTGGGGAGGACGACCATTTTAACGGACGCAATTCTGCCGTATAGGGATATGTGATGGGCCTTCCACTTTTAGAGGAGAGCCCTAATCATCCGGAAGAGAGGGGGGAAGTTAGCCTAATAAAGGTAGCCAAAGGATGGGGTGGACAAGATGTTGTCTCGGTCTGCCTGGAGCTGTTCCAAGACCGGACTGAAAATCAGCATGTCGTCCAAGAATGGGATCAAGGCTATCCCCTGGAGGTGTAGGAATGACACCACTTTGGCTAGAACTTTGGTAAAAATTCTTGGACTGGACGCTAGGCCGAGGGGAGAGCCTTGAACTGCCAGTGTCGGACACACTGTCTTGTCTGCACTGCAAAACTCAAGAACCTCTAAAGTTTCGGGGAAATGGGAACATGCAGGTAAGCATCTTTTATGTCCAATGTTATCATAAAGACTCCCTCCTGGAGGTGTCTCCGGACCGTGTAGATGCTCTCCATCCTGAACTTTTTGTAAACCAAGAATTGGTTTAGTTTCCGTAGATTTATAATCGGCTGGAATTTTCCGGATGGTTTTGGTACCAGAAATATGTGGGAATAAAACCCCTGGCTGCTTTGATCTGCTGGAACCGGAATGATGACCTGCTGTTCCTCTAGTTCCCGAACACTCTCCAATAGGCCCCCCACTTTTAATGGGTCCTTGGTGAGATGGGTCAGGATAAAGTTTGGTGGAGGGGGAGACAAATTCTAACTTGTACCCTTCCTTTATCAGGTTTAGAATGTAAACAAAATGAATAAGTGATACGCGCTCCAGGTATGTGATAGATCACAACCAAGGTATGTGAGTAAATGAATGAACCACAAACAAGAAAAAATTGAGTGACCAAACTCAAAATGTGCAGTATGTGTCAAAAATTATATAAAAATATATATAAAGATACTGTGAAATCCTCTAGGTGTTGGGGATGTCTAGTCCCCTATGTGTCTAAAAAACACTGATGTGCACACATGAAAAAATATATATATATATGGATGTATTAGAATACAACAATAATAATGATAAAACAGTCTATTAATGGGGATGATGAGATGTTCCCATGTTCAGATTTCTGTGTTAAGGCAGCAGTTTGAAAATCCACATAGGTGTTGTAGTGCCCTTACCATGAAGGTGCTATATGTGTGCATATAGTGATATCCCTCCAGGTCTCCGATCACCTTTCTCCTGGGGTCACCCAGTTCAAGTTGTTCCAGTTGCTGTGTGCCTCCAAAATAGTCCAAATATTGATGGTCCAATAGGAGAAGCAGTGGGGAGGGGAGAAAAAAGATTGCCTCCAATGGTGTAGTAGGTTAGGTATCCAACAAGGTTTATTGCATCAAGAAGCAAGGTAGCACAGAGAACAGTTAATTGCAATCACCTTGTGACTTCATCCCCTGATGAAGTCACGAGGTACGTGACGTAACGCCGTAGGGAGTCGAGACCGAGGAAAGACTCGCACAAGCCGGAGGCCATCGGACATAAGGCGGCAATTTTAAACGCCACGTCTGCCTTTTACACACAAACGCTGTTTGTATTTTTAACTGTTCTCTGTGCTACCTTGCTTCTTGATGCAATAAACCTTTTTGGATACCTAACCTACTACACCATTGGAGGCAATCTTTTTTCTCCCCTCCCCACTGCTTCTCCTATTGGACCATCAATATTTGGACTATTTTGGAGGCACACAGCAACTGGAACAACTTGAACTGGGTGACCCCAGGAGAAAGGTGATCGGAGACCTGGAGGGATATCACTATATGCACACATATAGCACCTTCATGGTAAGGGCACTACAACACCTATGTGGATTTTCAAACTGCTGCCTTAACACAGAAATCTGAACATGGGAACATCTCATCATCCCCATTAATAGACTGTTTTATCATTATTATTGTTGTATTCTAATACATCCATATATATATATATTTTCATGTGTGCACATCACAGTGTTTTTTAGACACATAGGGGACTAGACATCCCCAACACCTAGAGGATTTCACAGTATCTTTATATATATTTTTATATAATTTTTGACACATACTGCACATTTTGAGTTTGGTCACTCAATTTTTTCTTGTTTGTGGTTCATTCATTTACTCACATACCTTGGTTGTGATCTATCAGGTATAATTTGTACACTATTTTTTCATATTTTGTTTACTCGCAGTAGCGCATCGGAACTTATTATATATTATTCACAGGTTTAGAATGTAGGGACTCTGCGTGATATTTTCCCACTGGGGGAGAAACCACGAGAGCCTTCCGCCAACTTTTATGCTGGCGTCATTTGGATTCTTTGTTGGCAGTAGTGGCTCCAGAAAGGAGGATCCCACCTTTTTCCTTGCCTTTACCAAATCCACACTTTTTCTTTGGCTCCTTCCTTCCCTGAAAACTGTTCTTTGAAGGGGGGACTCGAAAAAATTTCTTCCTTTTTATCTTTTTTGGATTTAGCAGGGAACTTTTTTCCTTTTCTCTGTGGAACGAGACCGTACCTGCTCCAAATCAGAACCAAAGAGCAGGAATCCCACAAAGGCAAGACTTGGATGTGAAATCTCCATCCCATGTCTTTACCCAGAGGGCCCTTCTAGCAGAATTTAGAAGAGCTGCCGACTTGGCGGTAGTTCTGACGGTTTCCACTGCAGCATCTGATAAATAGGCTACTGCTTTCCCGACCACTTCCAGGGAGTCTAATACCTCTTTGGATTTACTCTCCTGCTCTACATGGTCCATTAGTCTGCGGACCTATGCGTCCACGTTTCTAGCAACGCATGCAGAGGCCAATGCAGGGCCCATAGCGGCTGCATTGGCATCCCAAGCCCTGCGCAACAAAGTTTCTGACTTTTTATCCATTGGATCCCGAATGTTGCCGGAATCTTCAAATGATAAATCCAAGTGTTTGAAAACTTGGGCCAAAGAGGCATCCAAACGCGGAATCTTGAAGAATTTGTCCTCTTCCTCGGGCTTGAAGGGACACCTACGCTTCCAGGTTTTAAGTCTTAAGACCCTGCGCTCAGGTTCCTTCCATTCTCTTCGAATAATATCTTTAAGAGATTGGTGTACAGGAAGGATTTGGTTTGGGCTTTACAGAGTCCCCTGTACAATCTGTCTTGAACTGAGACCTGCGTGGCAGGAAGCTGGATGTCCTCAGAGGCATAGATTGCTTTGAGGAGATCTTCCATATCCTCTGCAGAAAAAAGATGACCGCCAGGTCGAATATCCCCCCGGCTACTCTGATCCGAATCCTCCCCTTCTTCCTGAGGATTCTAACTCTACGTCAGAATAGGTTGGTCCCTGAGACCCTTCTGTAATACTAGTTTGGGTCTCTACCAAAGATGAGGATTCCTCTGTACCTACGGGAGCTGCCTCTCTGTTTGCTACCGTGGCTTTAAAAGATTGGAGAGTAGAGCTGCATAATTGTCAAAAATTGTTATCGCGATCTTTTTCCGTTGCAATTCTTGACACAGGGTTTCAAGATATTTGACATGAAAAGAATTTTCTCTCTGCACTTTGGTATGCAAAGAATTTTCTCTCTGCTCTCAGCCAAAAGTCAAAGTCTGGGCAATCTGCCAAGTTTTGAAAGCCTTCTTTATCAGTGGAAAGTTAAGTCTAAACATTGTATCACTTCAAAGGAATAAACTTCTGTATGTAAATTAGGGAACATTTAACCACTTAAACACCAAACCTTTTTCTGACAGCTTTTTTCAAGTTAAAATCATTATTTTTTTGGCAGAAAATTACTTAGAACCCCCAAACA
Organism: Rana temporaria; assembly: GCF_905171775.1. NCBI lineage: Eukaryota > Metazoa > Chordata > Amphibia > Anura > Ranidae > Rana > Rana temporaria. The sequence goes on from NC_053492.1 coordinate 228,377,177, forward strand.
TTATATATGTTTTTTAGTAGAGACCCTAGAGAATAAAATGGCAGTTGTTGCAATATTTTATGTTGCACTGTATTTGCGCATCAGTCTTTTTTTAAATGCATTTTTTTGGGAAAAAATTACTTTAATTGAATAAAAAAAAAAATAGCCATTTAAGTTGGCCCATTTTTTTTTTTGTGTAAAAGATTTTACGCCATGAGAATCGTGAGAGAATCTTGATCTTCATTCTAAGCAAAAAAAAACGTGATTCTCATTTTGGCCAGAATCGTGCAGCTCTATTGAAGAGTAGCGAGCATTTCAGTCTGTAAGGCTCTGCACTCTTTCATGGCTTGCGCTGTCTCCCTGCCTGCCAACTTGTAAATACATTTGTAACAGAAGGGTTTAGTATAATCCTGTGGGAGTTTTTCCCCACAGTTTCCACAGTTCTTTGATTTGCCAGAGGATTTACCCCTAGACCTGCTGGTGGTCTCCTGGGCAGGGCAATCTGTCTCTGAAATAGACAACAAACAAATCCCTGTTACCCATGGGCTATCCCTGGTGGGACCGTCATCTCAGGTGTGCCGTCCTGGAAGATGACTGGAGAAATAAAAATCATAGTGACCAAATGCCACCAAAAGAAAGCTCTATTTGTGGGAACAAAATGATAAAACATTTGTCTGGGTACAGTGTAGTAGGACCGCGCAATTGTCATTCAAATTGCGACAGCACTGAAAGCTGAAAATTGGCCTGGGCAGGAAGGTGTATAAGTGCCTGGTATTGAAGTGGTTAAAAACAAAAGGTGCAATGCAGGACTCTTGCAGACTGTCGGTGTAATCGGTCTGCCTGTACATCATCTGGGCAGGCAGTTTCACACTGATGGTAAAAATCAATGAACTACCAGAGTGTTGCAAAGGATGTTGGTACTTGTAATTTATTTATTCAGAGACCTCCTATGAATGAACAAGGTGGCCGTGAGGGCAGAGCCCCGCATGGCTGCGCTCTTTTCAAAAATTGACAGCTGGTACAGGCAACTTCTTCCCATACTACTGTCACACAGAGGGCTCAGAACACGGCAGCAAACCGTGCCTGGGGCAACATGTTCCTAGTGATTCAATGAACTAACTGTTCTCCAACGTGGTTCGGAGCACTCGCACTGCACAAATGAACCAGGCTCAGTTCAGAGTGCCAATGTGAGTGCACGCTTAAAGGGCAACTCTTGGCCTTGACTGTTGGTCTTATTCCTAAGCTGAGGCCTTAATGCAGGGTGTAGCACATATTTGCCCCTGTCTCTCTGTGGGACCTTGGTTCTTTCGGCTCCTCCAAAGCCACCCTTTGAAACTATTAGAGATGTTCGCTTATCTGACCTTACCTGCAAGCTGAGTTTCTTGTTGCCATCACTCTGAACTTTGACACTTGGCAAAGACACTAATAAATTGGTTCAAGTATATATTATACAAATAAGACTAAGCTAAAAAATCAACAATGATGTTTGCTACAACATACAATGACATATAACACAATTACACATAAAATATCTTGCAAATATAACAGTATGTATACAAAGTAGTTTCATTACAGTATCTAATAGTACTTTCTGGTGTCAAACATCCGGCATAAGTTCTAGTGGTACCCAATGTGTTTCAGGTTCAAAGTCCTTGCATCGGGGGTAATTGTATAGAATGATTTGTATTCTAGACATTGTGAATGGCAACGTGGTCAAAAACAGAGTATTAAAGCAAGAGTAAAAAATGGCGTTGTCAGTGGATGGCGTGTATAAATGTTTTTAGTTCAAGCTGTACACCTGGAGCATTTTTAGCCCAGTGGGAAGATCAGACAACCTGGTGTCTCTGATAGAGGTTTTGAACAGGTAGAGACAGAAGCTTGCAATTGCAAATGAAGGGTCTCGCAGTGTAGATAAATTTTAAGGATTATGGTCAGAATCCTGCATCAGTAGTAAAACTGCAGTGAAATAGTCACTATCGTTTGTTCAAGCTGTGTTTTAGCGGGTCCGTGGGGCACGCCATCCACACTGGCAAGGTCTGAGGGAGTTGGGGGATGTACCGAAACCTTTTCTACGTATACAGGGATGTGGCAAATTCACTATAATATCTGATATGGTGAAAGCCTCTATTTTTTTTGTACCTCTCTAGGGCTTTATTTTTTACTTGGTGATTTGTTTTCAGAGTAGAGGATGCTGTTTTGGCTAAATTGAAAGTACCGTATTTTTCACCGTATAAGACGCACCCAATTTTAAAAGAGGAAAATCTAGAAAAAAAAAGATTCTGACCCAAATACTGTAGTAAAATATTTGCCCCCCACTCGTCATCACCATCACACCACTCCCACATTAGTAATAGCCAGTAACATTGCCCCCACATAGTAATAGCCAGTAACATTGCCCCCACATAATATTAGCCAGTAACATTGCCCCCACATAGCCAGCCAGTAACATTGCCCCCACATAGCCAGCCAGTAACATTGCCCCCACATAGCCAGCCAGTAACATTGCCCCCACATAGCCAGCCAGTAACATTGCCCCCAACTCACTGTTGCAGATCGCTCTGGTAGGAATAGAAGATCCCACGCAAACCCTCTGCTCAGCGCGCACCGCCGCCGGGTGTACCAAGATGGCCGACCGCTCCGGAGCTAGGCCAAAGCCGCGGCCTTTCCTAAGACTGCGGCGGCGGTGCGCTCCGCGGGTCGGATCGGTGAGTAAAAAAAAAGGTATATTCGTCGTATAAGACGCACCAACTTTTCCCCCCCAGTTTTGGGGAAGAAAAAGTGCGTCTTATAAGGCGAAAAATACGGTAGTTTGGACTGTTTTTTGTGATGTCACAGTTGCAAACTATGGTGAAGGATGGATTGACTGGATGGATAGATAAGATGGGAGTATGTATGTATGTATGTATGTATCTCACAAAAGTGAGTACACCCCTCACATTTTTGTAAATATTTTATCTTTTCATGTGACCGACTGAAGAAATTACACTTTGCTACAATGTAAAGTAGTGAGTGTACAGATTGTATAACGGTGTAAACTTGCTGTCCCCTGAAAATAACACAGCCATTAATGTCTAAACCACTGGCAACAAAAGTGAGTACACCCTAAGTAAAAATGTCCAAATTGGACCCATTTAGCCATTTTCACTCCCCAGTGTCATGTGACTCAGTGTTTCAAGGTCTCAGGTGTGCATAGGAAGCAGGTGTGTTTAAATGTGTTGTACTCGCGCTCACTCTCTAATACTGTTTACTGGAAGTTCAACATGGCACCTCATGGCAAGAACTCTGAGGATCTGAAAAAAAGACTTGTTGGCCAAGACCCTGAAACTGAGCTGTGGAACTATGGCCTCTCCAGTGACAACCTGTGAAGCTCTGGTGAACGCCAAGCCCAAGAGGGTTAAGGCAGTGCTGGAAAATGGCAGCCACACTAAATATTGACACTTTGGGCCCAATTTGGACATTTTCACTTAGGGGTGCCGGTGTACTCTCTTTTGTTGCCAACAGTTAAGACATTAATGGCTGTGTTGAGTTATTTTAAGGGGACAGTAAATTGACACATTTTTACAATTACATTGTAACAAAGTGTTCTTTCTTCAGTGTTGTCACATGAAAAGATATAATATATTTTTACAAAAATGTGAGGTGTGTGTGTGTGTGTGTGTGTGTGTATATTTTAAAGTGGAGGTTCACTCGGAAATTACAATTTTTAAGATTAGATTCATGCTCATTTTGTCTAGGGGAATCGGGTAGTTTTTTTTAAATCGAAGCAGTACTTACCGTTTTAGAGATACATCTTCTCAGCCGGTATGGGCTGCGAGACTGGGCGTTCCTGTTTGACAGTCTTCTGTCAGGTTTCCGACGGTCGCATACATCGCGTCACGATTTTCCGAAAGTAGCCGAACGTCGGTGTGCAGGCGCCGTATAGAGCCGCACCGACTTTCGGCTACTCGTGACGCGATAGATGCGACCGTCGGAAGCCTGTCGGAAGACTGTCAATCAAATAGGAACGCCCAGTCCCGAAGACCATACCTGAAAGCGGCGGAGAAGATCGCTCTCTAAAATGGTAAGTACTGCTTCGATTTTAAAAAAACTACCCGATTCCCCTTGACAAAATGAGCATCAATCTAATCTTAAAAATGTTTTTTTCGGGTGAACTCCCGCTTTAAGCACTGACCTAATCCAGCTATAACAGAAAAATGAGTTTTTACTTTATTTTAAGTCTGCAATAGCAGGCTCCCCATTACTATTCTCTCTCCCAACCAAAAATGGGTGTATTAGTGAGGCATATGTCTTGAATTTATACTGATAATGAATGTCTGTTGCAGGTCGTGGAGGATCTAAAATAAAAGAATTAGAAGAAGCATCAGGTTCAAGAATAAAGGTAACTTTAGTTCTGTGTAGTATTAATGCTTTTAGATAAAAATTCCAGGTTCTGTTCAAGAATAAACTAAAGTGTTTTAAAATAATCCATACAAATGGACCAACTGTCACAGATCATATTGCACCACATCTCCACATGTAAAGTACAAAAACAAGTAATGGCAGTGGGACTTTTCAGGTGCTACTTCTGTCAGATTCACATAGACACTTTATTATGTTGACCTCTTTCACCCTCCATCTGTTGGCATTTCCCAAATTAGTACCATAGAGCAGGGCTCGACAAATCCCGAGCTGGTGGTGAACCGTTGGTATTACAAGTTATTACCACCAGATGTGTAAGCTGGCGCCATCTGGTGGCGGCCGTTGGTATTACAAGTTAAGCATTACAAGTTAAACAGCAATTCTAATGTAATTTTTCACTATTTTCACTGCCATCTTCTTCCCTCTAATTAGAACCCCCAAACATTATATATATTTTTTATCCCAACACCCTAGAGAATAAAATGGCGATTGTTGCAATACTTTCTGTCACGCCGTATTTGGGCAGCGGTCTTACAAGCGCACTTTTTTTGGGAAAAAAATACACTTTTTTTAATTAAAAAATAAGACAACAGTAAAGTTATCCCCATTTTTTTTTTTTTTACATTATGAAAGATAATGTTACGCCGCGTAAATTGATACCCAACATGTCACGCTTCAAAATTGCGTCCGCTCGTGGAATGCCGACAAACCTTTACCCTTTAAAATCTCCATAGGCGACGTTTAAAAAAATCTACAGGTTGCATGTTTTGAGTTAGAGGAGATCTAGGGCTAGAGTTATTGCTCTCGCTCTACCAATCGCGGCGATACCTCACGTGTGGTTTGAACACTGTTTACATATGCTGGCGCTGCTCACGTATATGTTCGCTTCTGCGCGCAAGCTCGTCGGGACGGGGTGCGTTTTCTGGCTCCTAACTTTTTTAGCTGGCTCCTAGATTCCAAGCAAATTTGTCAACCCCTGCCATAGAGACAAAATGGCTATATTGTCCAATGGTGTAGGGGCAAAGCTCAATGTGTTTACAGCAGTAGTGCACTGCTTCTTCAAAAATTGTGGTCAATGGGTCTAAAAGTGTATGTAACATAGATAACAACATCATACATACGTGATGTATTTGTATATTCTTCCAGACCTGTCTTTCACAGTTCCTTGGATTTTGGGCCTCTGTGGTTAGTCAAATTCTGCTGACAAATGCGTTGAACTATGCCAGTAGAGATTATGAAAGAAGCTTATTCCTATGGTACAAAGTTGGGAAAGGCTCACTTATGGGCTATGATAGGGCAATATGTATATGCAAGAGGTTGGTATATAATTGAATACCAAGACAAGTATATACAAATTGGCTTTTGTGTAAGGTTTTATACATCTATACAAAATAGCGCCTGTAAAGTGCCTGCAAAAAGGCTCCTGCAGTCTCAGTGTGAAAGCCTGAGTGCGCAAATACGTTCGACCTAAAATATTGCAGCAACCGCCATTTTAGAGTTGCTGCTACAAGTATGTGTGTGTGTGTGTGTGTGTGTGTGTTTGGGGTTTCTAAGTGATTTTCTTGTAAGCAACAAGTGTCGGAAAAGATTTAGTCTTTAAATGGTTTAACTGAGAACTACACAGTTCAGTCCTTTAATAAGTAGAAACATTGTATCTCATTGCTTCTTTTCTCAGACTTGGCAGGCGGCCCAGATAGGAGAGATGCATTGACTTCTATTAGACCCCTTTCACACGCTAAAAATAGTGCCTACAAGGCGACCTGAAATGGCTGCTGCTGTCTCCGATGCGCTAGCAGGACAGTAAAAAAAAGTCGTGCTAGCAGCATCTTTGGTGTGGTGAAGGAGCGGTGTGTGTATACCGCTCGTGCTCATTGCAATGAATGGGGCATGGTTTTTAACCCTTTCTCGGCCGCTATCGGGGGCTAAAACCGCCCCGCTATCGGACTAATAGTGCCACAAAATTGATGGTAAAGCGCTGCTAAAAATAGCGGCTTTTTACTGCCGCCCCTGCCCCAGTGTAAAAGAGGTCTCGCAGAAGTCATTTTGCAAGTCAAAATAAAGTTTTGTAAATCTGCTTTTTTTTTTTTCAGCACAATCGGCCGATGCCAATTTAATTTAATTATAAAATGCCAAAAATCGCCTGATATATCGGTCGACCTCTAGTTAGAACTAGACTCTGGGAACTAGAAAATGGGAGTTTAGCTGGTTCTACTTTGCTAAATTTCTATATTGTAGGCTTTGTTCGCCTTTTTTACCAGTTCCTCCTGCTGCTGCCTAATATGTACCAGGGTGGATTTGATTTAAATCACGATCTAAACCATTTAAATCGCTAGTAAAAAGGCTTGATTTAAAGGGTCAAATTTTTTTTGCCTAAAATTAATGTCTGCAAGGTAGACAGAATAGTGTAATGATTCTGTTAAAAAAAAGAGTAAATACCTCTGGCATTCTAGTTTCTGTTTTCTCATTCACTTCCTGGTTTCGCGGCGCTCGTTCATGTAAGAACTACATTTCCCAGTATGAATTGCGGCACGCCCAGTAATTCACACCTCCTTGAAGTCTCTAACACGTAGAGAGCATCCTGCCACACATATGTAGTTCCCAGGAGGGGGTGAGCACGTTACTGACCACCGCAGTAAGGCCTCCCATCACGGTGGTCAGTAAAATCAGACAAGCAGGAAGTGAACAGAACAGAGAAGAAATAGAGCAACTTCTGAGCAAAAACCGAACAATGAGGAAGTGAAAAGAGGAATGTCTGCAGGTAAAGGATGCTTATTATGAAAAAATGTTTTTCCTTTACAACCCCTTTTAAATTGACTCTATTTTAAAGAGCAACTATCCCCCAGCGGCTCCTCCTCTGACCCGCTGTTGACTCACCGACAGTCCCATTCACTTTAATGAGATGGCTGGTAATGCGGCAATGACACAACAAGGTGAGGGGTGTGGCAGCAGCAGATTAACTTGATTCCCACTAACAGGCGCTGCCATGATGGATATGAAATGACAGTTGCTCTTTAAAATGTAAGGACTCGTTCTTGCTGGTAGTTTAGAATCTTTAATATTTGCAATCAAAATTCATGTTTCCAATTTAGTATAAGCTGTTGGGTTGGTAAAACGGCGATAACAGAACCGATTCAATTATTCAGTTTGTAATGTAGATAGATTTGCAAATCAGTGGACTAAAGGAATGTTCCCAAACTTTGTTTTATCTCACGGTTACTGTTGTTGCTTTATGGTCAACACACTGAAATTGTGTGAATGCATCAATGCAGTACATGTTATCTCCGCTCGCAGCGCTTGGATTCATTGAATGAGTTTACCCAAAAATTTTAATATTGCAGAATATACAGCCTTGTGCTACATAACTAAGCCCCATTTCATGTTCAATAAACTAAATTATTAATGTATCTTAAATGGAAAATTATCTTTAGAAATGTCCCATAGGTTAGGTTCTTATATGGCATGTAGCATTATGCACAGATTCAAATTAGATGACCTGCTCAACCACCAATACAGTGCCTTGGCATTTTATTTATTTTTTTCATTAAAATGCTGTGTCCTTTTTATAGTGATGTGCTGTTACAAGTTGTGAAACTGTTGTGTGCTTGTTTTTTTTTCTTTCTCAAGATTATAAAAGAAGATTATGACACTGAGGTAAAGATATTTGGAAGCAGTGAGCAACAAGATAAAGCCAAAGAATTGATAAACGTGATTGTAGAGAAATGTGATAGAGGAGAAAAAGGTGAGTTGGCTGTGTGATTTGTTGTGTGGTGTTTTTTTAATGATTTTTTTTTTTTTTTTAATTTTCTTGCCCATATAATATACTATGTACCATTCTGCTGATCATGGAGGCATCCCTACCTCTTGTCACGCCTTCTGGAGCTACTACCAACTTGTCTGTCTTATTTGACCCCACATCTCTCCACTTCAGGCCCGGGCCAATTCTGACATTCGTTTCTACGTGTAAAAATCATCAAAAATTACATTTTTTTATTTTTAGCAGAGACCCTAGAGAATACAATGGCGGTCAATGCAACTTTTTATCTCGCACGGTATTAGCGCAGCAGTTTTTCAAACGCGTTTTCTTTAAAAAAAACAAACAAACCGTTTCATGCTTCACAAAAAAAAACCCAGTAAATTAGCCCAATTTTTTTGCATAATGTGAAAGATGAAGTTACGCCGAGTAAATGGATACCTAACATGTCTCGCTTCAAAATTGCACACGCTCGTGGAACGACGCCAAACTTCGGTACCTAAAAATCCCCATAGGCAAAACACTTTATTTTTTTATTTATTTTTTTATTTATTTTTTTACTGGTTACATGTTTTGAGTTACAAAGGAGGTCTAGGGCTAGAATTATTGCTCTCGCTCTAAAGTTTGTGGTGACACCTCACGTGTGGTTTGAACACCATTTTCATATATGGGCGGGTCTTGCGTATGCGTTCGCTTCTGCATGCGAGCACACGGGGACAGGGGCACTTTAACAATGAAAATTTTTTTTTTTTTTTACTAAATTTTTTTACATTTTTGACACATTTTCTCTAGTTGTCTTCCAGGACAGCCTCTTGAGACCTTGGGCTCCTCCCTCCGGGACAGGAAACGCGTACATCCTTTTCTTTAAAGGTCAGTCCTCCAGGTCTCCTCAGTTATTTGTGTTTCCTGCCAGAAGGGAAGGAGCACGTTGGGGACTAAGATCTGCTGGACTTCCCTCTCTGCCTTGGTACCCCGCTGTTCCTAGTCGGAAGAGGAGGTCACCGATTCCCACTGCTGTCCTTAACGCTCGAGGAGAGCGGGAACCCTTGCTGGCTAGCACTCCCCCCCCCCCCCCCCTCTTTCCCCAGTACCTGAGACCACGGTCGGCGTTGGTATTCCCAGCGGAGGGTACAGCAGCGATGGCGGCGAGAGACGCTGACTTAGCCATGCCGCTCTGCACTGCAGACTTCCTCCTTCTGGAGCGGCGCTGAGTGGCGGGGCGGATGCGTTCCAAGAGGCGGAAGTGCGTCATAGGAACAGCGTCATCAAGGGGCGCCGCCGGATGTGGTCCCGTACGACTCAGGCGCAGCAGAGGAATGTAGGCACACGGAGCGGTGTGTTACAAGTGCAGCTGGGCTGCACAGGACACCAGGACTGATGGAGGAAGCGAGGGCGGCTACAGACTCCGGGTCCACCGGCTCCGGCATCTCCCAGGTAAGGTGGCGAGGCCGTTCTTTTCCTTACTCTGGGGGACCAGGTCTGAGGATCTCGGGACCGTGTTTTTTTTTTTTTTTTTTTTTTTCTCCCTCCCTTTGGTGGAGGGATTCCCTGCACTTACAGCTGACAAAAACCCAGTGGTGTATGGTCAGGGGGATGTTTTTTCTGATGGACTGTTGTTCTGGCTGTTTGTTTGCAGGTCAAAGCTCAGGACAAGACTCCGGCCCAAGTCCCTAAAAGAAAGTGCGCTGTATGTGGGGAAAAATTAAGCTCTAACTGGAAAAAGACTCTCTGTGCAAGGATGACTACTCGGCAGAATGCCATAAGGTCTTAGCATCCGTCAAGGATGAACTAGCATCCACCTTTAGGTCTTTCAGGGGCATGATGGACAGGATGCAGATGCTGTCCCCCATTTACAGGGCCTCTAGTGCACCATCCTTGACGGCACCAGCTGGGGTGTCTGAACAAGAGGAGAAGGAGGCAGGCGGGTCTACACGATCCCAGGCTTCCTCCCAGGTAGATTCAGCATCCGGCTCAGAGGTACAAGCGGTCTCTGGATGATGTAGGAGACTTTCTTAAAGCCATTTATGAAACATTACAGATCCGAGAGGAACCAGTCCAGTTGTCTTAAGCACGACCAGCTATACCAGGGGTGTGGTGCTCAAGGCCTCCTTTTTTTTTGGGGAAATTTGAAACAGAGATTTCCTTTTGAGTATGACGAATCACAGCCCTGGAACAAGGTCCCGAAGCTTGATGCGCTCTTGGCCAAGGTTCCTAAAAGAACCGACCTGGCTTTCGATGACCTAGGGTCTCTTAAGGACCCCATGGATAAAAGGAGCGAAATCCTACTCAAAAGAGCATGGGATGCTTCCACTATAGTGCTGAAACCTGCACTGGCAGCTACATGCGTAGCCAGAAACTTGGAATGCTGGCTTAATCAGCTTCAAGTTCACATCACAGCAGGTACTTCCAGGCAACAGATTTTAAAATCGTTTCCGTTGCTCATGAAGGCAGTCGGCTTTCTAGCAGATGCTTTCTCAGAATCACTGAAGCTGGCAGCTAGGTCAGCGGCGTTGGTTAACGCAGCCAGAAGGTCGGTCTGGTTGAAGACCTGGACCGGGGACGCCGCATCTAAATTAAAACTCTGTGGCTTGCCGTTTTCAGGAGACCATCTGTTTGGGCCTGGCCTCCAAGAAGCGTTGGAAAGAACGCAGGACAAAAAAAAAGCCTGTCCCGAAAGAAAGAAAGAAAAAAGACGTGAATAAACGTTTTTTTCGAGGGTTCAAGCAAAACCAGAAAGATGGAGATACCGGTCCTAAAAAGCACTGGGCAGGCCAGAAAGGACGAGGTAGAGGAGGAATCTTGTTTAACCCTCCTCAGGCTACCCCCAAACCCCAGTGACACTCGGGTCCCTGTGGGAGGAAGGTTGGGGGAGTTCCTCTTGCAATGGACAGAGTCAACAGTCAGTCCGTTTGTTCAAGAACTCATAAAAAACGGCTACAGGCTGGAATTCTTTCCCCCCCCCCCCTCCGGTGTTTTTGGTCACCCAACTCCCAAGGGATCGGGAGAAAGCGGAGGCCTTAGGCCTCCTTCTGGGAGACCTCTTAGACCAGAGGGTCTTAAAAGAGGTTCCCCAGGCGGAAGAAGGTCAGGGGGTGTATTCACACGTCTTTGTGGTGAAAAAACCCTCTGGGAAAATACAGACTGATCTTAAACCTTCGTCCCCTCAACAGGTGGGTCAGGTACAAGCGCTTCAGAATGGAGTCGATATTTTCGGTGACCAACCTTATCTTCCCAAATTGTTTCATGGCCACGGTGGACCTCAGATGCATACTTGCATATCCCGATTCGCCCGGAATGCCAGAAATTTCCTGAGACTAGCGGTGAAGTTGGGTTCAGCCATCAAGCCTTTTCAGTTCAGGGCCCTCCCCTTCGGGCTTTCATCCTCCCCAAGGATATTCACCAAAGTCCTAGTGGAGGCCTTGGCGCCCCTGAGAATCAAGGGCATCACGGTAATTCCATACCTAGACGACCTCTTGTTTGTAGCCCCGTCACGTCCCCAACTAGAGAGCGACCTGAAGGTAGCCCTGTCCTTCCTGCGCTCCTTAGGATGGCTGGTCAACGAGGACAAGTTACAGCTTTTACCATCCCATAAGGTCATATATCTGGGGTACAGGATTTCCTCGGTGGAGAGGAAGATTTTTCTTCCTCAGGAGAAGATTCTCAAACTAGAGCAGGCGATTGCGCAGCTTCAGACGAATCAGGGGGCCAACATTAGAGAAGTGATGAGAGTTTTGGGCCTTATGCCTGTTTCCCGGTGGTGCCCTGGGCCAGGTCCCATCTACGCCCCAAACAACATCAAGAGAGATTTGTGGTGGTGGCGGTCCCGGAGGAACCTAGAGAGAGGTCTTTCCTGGGATCCTCCAGCAGCCTTGGTGCTGACCACCGACGCCAGCAGGAAGGGTTGGGGAGCCCACCTAGAAGAAGATTGGATCCAAGGGCAATGGTCACCCTCAGAGGCCCTTCGGTCGTCGAACCAAAAGGAGCTGTTGGCCGTTCTAAGGGCCATACAGTTCTTCAAGTCCCGTTTAGTAGGACAGCACCTACAAGTAAGAACAGACAACGCTGCCACGGTCGCCTACATAAACAAACAAGGGGGCACAAGGAGTCCAGCCCTTCAGGCCACAGCTGCACAAATTCTGAGTTGGGCAGAGAAAAATCTGGTGTGCCTTGCGGCAGTCCATTTGAGGGGTTCTCTGAATACCCTGGCCGATTTTCTCAGCAGACAACCCATAAATCAAGACGAGTGGTCTCTGAACAGGGACGTATTCAAACAAATAGTGTCTCTCTGGGGACTACCAGAGGTGGACCTATTTGCGGTAGAAGGGAACAGGAAGACTCCAGTGTTCTTCTCTATTCACCCACAGGACAGAGCGAAGGGAGTAGATGCCTTCGCCCATCCCTGGCATTTCAACCTGGCCTATGCCTCCCCCCCCCCAGTGAGGTTAATCCCCAAAGTGATTCGGAAGTTTCTCAGGGAACCTGCGGACCTGATTATGGTCACGCCTTTTTGGCCCAGGCGGCCATGGTTCGCCAGCCTGAAAAGACTGGCCCGGTATCCTCCTTGGACGCTTCCGGAAAGAGAGGACCTATTAGCCATAGGTCCAGTTCTTCATCCTCAGATAAAGAGTCTGAAACTGACCGCTTGGTTTCTGAAGAACAACTTTTGAAGGCCCATGGTTTTTCAGATAGGGTGGTTAAAACCCTCCTGGAATGTCGTAAACCGGTAACAAGGGCAATCTACTCCAAGATCTGGAAGAAATTCAATTCCTGGAAGATAGAGCAGGGGTTAGCCCGGCATAACATCCCAGCAGTACTGGATTTTTTTCAGGCAGGGGTGGAGCTAGGCTTATCCATCAGCACCCTTAAAGTACAGGCGGCTGCCTTAAGTATTTTTTTGGAGACTCCTCTTCAGCAAGATCGTTTCGTTAGAAATGTTTTCAAAAGCGTGTCAAGGTCCAAGCCCGTTAGGGTCAGAGCCTGCCCTACTTGGCATCTATCACTGGTACTGAAAGCTCTTACCAACAAACCGTTTGAACCACTGGAGGAATCTTCATTAAAGCAGGTCACATTAAAAGTAGCGTTTCTAGTGGCTATAACCTCAGCCAGGAGAGTTGGTGACCTACAGGCCCTTTCTATTAGAAAGCCCTTCCTGGAAATTTTGGATGACAGAGTCATTCTTAGGACGGATTCTAGTTTCTTGCCTAAAGTGGCATCGACCTTTCACAGAACTCAGGCTATTATCCTGCCAACCTTTTATTCCTCTTCAGATGATGATGAAGGGGAATTGTTGTCCTTATTGGATGTTAAACGAAATCTTTTATTTTACTTAGAAGTCACAAAGGAGTTTAGGCTCAGTGATTCCCTTTTTGTTAATTTTTCGGGTGCCCGTAAAGGCTACGGGGCATCAAAATCTTCCATCGCCAGATGGCTTAGGATGTTAATTATTGAGGCTTATCAGATAGGGGGTAAGGAACCACCTACAGTCAAAGCACATTCTACCCGGGCAGTTGCAGTTTCCTGGGCAGAGAGCCGGAGCTTCACCGGAAGAGATCTGTAAGGCGGCAGCCTGGACATCTCACTCAACCTTTGCAAGACATTACCGGTTGGACCTGCTGTCAGACAAAGATCAGGCCTTCGGACGGAGGGTCCTCCAGACAGTGGTCCCACCCTAAAGCGAGTAAGTTTCTTGCTTGTCATCTCAAGAGGCTGTCCTGGAAGACGACTAGAGAAAATCCGGAGTTAGGCTTACCGGTAACTCTGTTTCTAGGAGTCTTCCAGGACAGCCGGAGTTTTTCCCACCCGGTGTCAATTTAGGAACTGGTATTGTGGTAATGATCCAACGATGTGTTAGTAGATTGTGTCTTTCAGGATCTTCTGGTATTTCTCGGGCAAACTGAGGAGGAGACCTGGAGGACTGCCCTTTTAAAGAAAAGGGTGTACGTGTTTCCTGTCCCGGAGGGAGAAGCCAAAGGTCTCAAGAGGCTGTCCTGGAAGACTCCTAGAAACAGAGTTACCGGTAAGCCTAACTCCGTCTTCTTTTTTTTTTTTTTTTTTTTTTTTTTTTTTTTTTTTACTTAATTTTTTTACATTTTTGATACTTAAAAAAAATAAAAAATTCACTGCCGAAACAGCGCCGTTTTTTTGAATGCAGAGGCCGGGCGTGACGTCATAACATCGCGCCCGGCCTCGGACGATCATAGAGACTTCGGCGACCATCTGGCCTGCCGGAAATCACTATGTTCACCATCCGGGGCCGGCAGATCCTGTCACCTACTCACCGATCACACAGGTGAATCGGTAGAAGCACTGGAGGGCAGCGGGAGGGGGGGTCGTCCCCTTTCGCCGCCCGTAGGAACGATCTGCTATGATCGTTCCTATGGTGTAGAAAATCGCCAGCTGAAAATGCCTATATCTGAATGATGCCTGTAGCTGCAGGCATCATTCAGATATAGCCCCACAAAGCCCAGGATGTCGTATGATGTATTCTGGGCGTCAAGTGGTTATGGAGGATCTGTCATGCACTATCTATTTTACAACACATACTTAAGTCTCGCTCGCATATGTAAACAGAGTTCAAATCACATGTAAGGTATCGCTGTGTGCGTTAGACCAAGAGCAACCATTCTAGCCCAAGACCTCTTCTGTAACTCTAAACTGGTTACCTGTAAAAAAAAAAACTTAAAGCGTCGCCTATGGAGATTTTTAGTACTGAAGTTTGCCGCGATTTCACGAGTGTGCGCAATTTTAAAGCGTGACGTGTTGGATATCTATTTTACTCGGCATAACATCTTTCACATTAAACAAAAAAATCGGTTTAACACCCCCCCAACCCCCCTCCATTGCTCTAGTGACAGCATGTTTATAAAAAGAAAATACGGGGGGCGTGGCCGGATGTGATCGCGGCAAGACGTGTCTTCTCAGCTCTGGCTGCCATCCATTGATTTTATCCTGTTTACTGCGGCCTGATCGATCAGCTTCGTGGCGGTGTAGCCTGGCTGGGGGACACTCTGGGGATCGTGGAGATGTCCTCCTCGGCTTCGAAGAAGGAGAAGCAGAGATCTCAGCCTCCGAAGGATCAGCGGCAGCTCCGCTCTCAAGGCAGCATGGCGACTGGCCCCGCCCACGCCATCTTGGTTCCCAGCTCCTATGCCCAGCGCGTCAAATCCCTACCGGGTAAGATGGCGCTACAGCAGGATGCATCACTGCCGGCACCTGAGGTATCTTCCCCTGTGCCGCAGGAGGTTGAGGTGGACGCCGCTGCGATCACGGGTCCTATCCTGGAGGCCATAGCAGCTTCAAAGACTGAACTTGTGGGTCGGATAGATTGCCTGGCGACAGAATGCAATCTCATCCGCCATGACCTGGACAAGATCAGAGGTAGGCTGACCGCTGCTGAGGACCGTATCTCGGGGGTTGAGGATGTCTCCCATGCCCACAACTCTCAATTGGCGGAGTTACATGACATGGTCTGGTCCCTACAACAGAGCGGAAGACTCAGAAGACAGGCAAAGGAGAAATAACATTCGCGTGGTGGGCCTACCTGAGGGAGCAGAGGGGATGTCTACGGCCACCTTTGCTGAGCGCTTCTTCAAGACCCTGCTGGGCCTGGGGGATCTTCCTCCCACATATGTTGTTGAAAGGGCCCATAGAGTACCTACTGCGGCTCGGTCATCAGGTGCTCCTCCCCTCCCGTTTCTGGTCAGGTTTCTTAATTATAGAGACCGTGACATGCTGCTTGCCGAAGTGAGAAAGCACAAGGAGCTGAGGTATGAAAATGCTAGGATCATGCTTTTCCCAGATTTCTCGGCAGAGACACAAACGACGGCGCTCCTTCACAGATGTGAAGAGGCGACTCAGAGAAAAGGAGCTCAAATACAGCATGTTATATCCCAGCCCTCTCCGTGTGCAGTACAAGGGATCAGTGAAATTCTTTGACAAGGTGCCTGTGAATGGTTGGGTCGGTCAGTGAGGTCTGGTGTACGTCTATGATCGTTACCTTTGATGGATTCGTCGGCACCTTGACGAGGTTCGTGTTCCTGTTTTTGCATTTTTGCAGTTTTGCTCTATCTACAGTGACACCTTGTCATGCTGGTTTGTTTGCTCCCCCTTTTTTTTTTTTTTTTCTCTGAGGGGGGAGGGGAGAATTTTGGGGGTCCTTATTACCTGAGTTCACTGACTTGGACCATTGTGGGATGTGATTTTTTTTTTTTTTTTTTTTTTTTTTAATGCAGCCTGCTTGATCACTTGTGAGACATGGTTGCTAAGGGTTTGCTGGGTCCCTGCTGTATTCATATTATCGCAAGGCCACAATGTACCCGGATTTGATCAGCCAATGGGGCTCTGGCGATAGGCAGGAGTTTTCTTTTTGTTTTCTATGTGCAAGTCTATACCGAACTATCGTCACCTAAGGCGGAACTCTGACATGTTTGTTTGTTACGGGGCTCAAGCTGCATACCGGACAGTTTTTGTTTTAGTTTCTGGTATGATGGCAGGGGGGGAGGGGGGGATATTTCTGACCAACACCATGGGACCTTTGTATGTTTTGCACCTTGGAACTCCACGGACTATTTAGCCTATTATGGGTTTCTCTTGCCCATACATTCTCATTCACTGGTCATGTCATTAAGAGTGTGTTATTTTAGAGTGCATAATGGATAGTCGAATTAAGGTATTGTCATGGAATGTCAGAGGTTTAAATAATAAGTTCAAGAGGGCGGCGGTATTTCAATACCTCAAACAGGTCAAGCCGCATATTGTTCTCCTTCAGGAGACCCATCTAGAGGGCAGTAAGATCCTGGCACTGCGTAAGCACTGGATTCAAAGGGCGGTTCATTCCACCTACTCCACCTATTCTAGGGGGGTTTCAATTCTGATTAGTAAGGCTGTGCAGTGTGTAGTTCACCAGACGTTTACTGACCCAGGAGGACGATACGTGGCACTCCTCTTGAACTTATCAGTTCATAAACTTCTATTGGTAAATGTGTATGTGCCACCTCCATTTCAAGCTAACTTATTATATGACCTGTTGGTAACACTGGGCCCTTATTTGCATGTTCCAACGCTGCTGATGGGAGATTTTAATGCTATTCTTGACCCGGTACTGGACGACTCCAACGCTGCTAGGACGGCCTCGGGGCATCTCAGTTCTTGGGTATCGGTGGCGGGAATGACGGAACTGTGGAGATGGAAGCACCCGGGTGTCACCTCATATTCTCACTTATCCTCTACGCATAGATCGTCAGCTAGAATAGACTTGGCGTTTGGCAATGCCCCTATTTTACAACCTGTTTGCACGATGGAGTACTTGGCGGGAGGCCCCTCGGACCACAATCCACTTATGGCCACTTTGGCCTTCCCGGAGCGGGGGACGAGGGGGGGGAGGGAGACTGTCACCAGGCTGGTTGGTAGAGGATCAGGTACTAGAACACCTTAAAAATTCCATGGCCACTTATTGGGAGACCAACGAAGGTTCGGCCCCGAACCTCCGGTGGTATGGGATGCTTTTAAGGCAACGACAAGGGGGGGAGTGTATCTCAGCCATTAAGTCGGCTAGGGGGGACCATAATCAGGAGTGTGAACTTCTGACGGCCAAAGAGCGGGAGAGTGCTAAAGCACATGCAAACTCTCCCTCGGAGGCCAACTATGTGTCCCTACTGGAGGCTAGGCGCGCAGTTGCCTTGCATTTCTCGAACCTGGCACACACTGAGGTAAGAAGGAGGGCGGAGACTATTTTTGCAGAAGGGGATAAAAATGGTAAGTTACTGGCCAATCTCGCTGCGGAACCTAAAACGACAGTCGGTGTACCTGTGTTGAGGGGGAGGGGAGGGGCTTTGGTTACTGATCCCGCGGAAATTCTGGAAGAATTTGTGAGTTATTACTCGGCTCTCTACTCGCCCATCCCGGCATATGATTCCGCTGGGTTGGACGAGTTATTGAGGGGCGTAGCCATGCCCCGTCTGTCAGACGAGGACGCTGCGTCTTTGGATAAGCCCATTTCGGTGCTCGAGATAGAGGCAGCAATGCAGGCTTTTCCTCCGCAGAAGGCGCCGGGTCCGGATGGTTTCCCGGCGGACTTCTACAGGACTTATAAATCCCAACTGGCACCTAGACTGAACCGGCTTTTTAGACACTGCTGGGAGACGGGGGCTTTACCAGAGTCCATGATGGAGGCGTACATGGTGCTCCTATTAAAACCAGGCAAGGATCCGATGGAGTGCTCATCCTATCGGCCTATTGCTCTGCTTAACATGGATCTCAAGATCCTTACTAAGGTCTTGGCGTCGAGATTGGCTGGGGTCATCTCGACCCTAGTGGATGTTGACCAAACGGGTTTCATGCCTGGCATGTCGACAGACACAAACTTGAGAAGGCTATTCACACATCTCCAATTGGATAATGCTGATTGCCCTGCTAAAGTGATTGTTTCCATTGACATCGAAAAAGCTTTTGATTCCGTGGATTGGCAATACATGCACAAAGTATTAGAGGAAATGGGGTTTGGTCCTGGTTACCGTAAATGGCTTAGACTGCTATATGCTAACCCTCGGACGGCTGTTCGGCTGGAAAGTGTGGCACTATATGCAGACGACCTGCTTCTCTTCCTTAGGGATCCAGGGGTGTCGCTCAAGGCAGCCTTGCAGATCCTGGATACGTTTGCCTCCTTTTCAGGCCTACGCGTGAATTGGAGCAAGTCATCTATATTACCTCTGGGTCCCGAGGCTCTGCTGCAGCAGGATGATGTGTTGCTGTTGCTGTGGGTCTCCTCTTACGTACCTGGGTGTTAAAATTACTGCTGATATTGCTGATTATATGACTTTGAATCTTCTCCCGCTAGTGGTCACTCTGAAACAACGGGTCCAGGTCTGGAAGAAATTACCCCTCTCACTACTTGGAAGAGTTAACCTACTTAAAATGGAATTTTTACCTGTACTCTTATACTATCTGCGCCACTCCCCTGTGTGGATTCCCAAATCTTTCTTCACGTCGTTGAATGGTATAATAGGGGCTTTTATCTGGTCGCCACAGTCACCCCAAATAGGTGTTAAGGTCCTTCAGGAACCTTGGGGTCAGGGGGGGCTGGCACTTCCGGATTGGCAGAAGTATTATCTAGCGGGCCAGATGGTATTCGCCAGGCGCTGGTTGCTGACGGACGAGGGGGACACGGCCACTATTCTAGAGGCGGCGCTTTTGGGTTCATATGAAAGTCTGAGGCTAGCTCTATATAGAGGCCCAAAATCTACCTTACCTTTGACCGCTACTATGAAGGCTACCATTAGGGCATGGGAGGTTGCTACCACCATGATGTCACCTTCCTATTTGGGAGTTTCGCCCTCGGCTCCACTGTGGTTAAACCCAAATTTGCCAGACTTTTGCTCCCTTCCGGACCCGATGATCTGGGCCTGTGGGGGGGTCAAACTGCTGGAACATGTTACTAGGGAAGGGGACCTTATTTCATTTGACCAGCTAAAGGCCAGGCATAACCTGCCTAATTCCTTTTTCTTTCGATACCTGCAGCTGCGTCATGCTTTTCAGGCGCAGTTAGGGAGTCGCAGGGTGGAGTTCCTTCCCTCGGCACTGGAGAGTTTATTAGCAAGTGAGGAATTGCCTAAAACACTGTCCATGGTATAGAAGTCTCTGTTCACCAAAACGCCTATTGGGGTTTCTAGGTGCAGGGAGAGGTGGGAGAGAGAGATTCCTGACATTCAAGGGGAGGACTGGGAGGATATGTGGGATCAACCCTTCAAGCACCTGGTCTCTGCTAGGGGTCGTCTAATTCAATTTAAATTTTTACACCGCATTTACTACACCCCAGCCAGATTGTCTCGTATTTACCCTTCTAGTACTGGTCAGTGTTGGCGGTGCAATTTTTCCCCGGCAGGCTCAGAGCACATTTTTTGGACGTGTCCTCATGTCCAGAACTTCTGGGCAGGGGTGGTTGAGTGTCTGTCAGGGGTGCTAAGTGTTCCGGTTCCCCTGACTGCTGGGGTCTGCCTTATTGGGTTGGTTGAGGGGGCTGTTCCCTCCCTGGCACATCGTACTTTACTGAATATTGAGTTGTTTTATGGCAGGAAGGCTATTCTATTAAAATGGAAGAACTCCAATGCCCCAACATTATCATTTTGGAAAGGGTTGGTTAACTCTGTAATCCACATGTACAAGGCTACTTACAGGTCAAGGGGTTTGGCAGGCTTGGCTAGACTCCTCGGATACGGTGGGTTAGAGTTACAGTTTAATTTCTAGAGGTTTCCAGTACTCCCTAGGGATTCTGCTAAATGAATATTCTCTATAACGAATGGTACACCTCTGGCACTTGAGGAGGGTTTCAGTTTATTTTATTTAATTTCTTTCTTTACATTTGTCATATGAGTACCTTGATATGACCAAATTCTGAATTCATTGAGCTAATGTTAACTGGGGTCACTATATTTCATGGATTTTACTTGGTGCTTTAATATTTGGCTGCTATGGGGTGGTGGTTGGGGGAGGGTATACGGTGGTAGGTTGTAATTGCTACTTGTTGGTGTGTCGGCCCTGCGTGGCCTCTGTCGGGGTGGGCATGTTGCCTACCGTGTGTGTGTGTGTGTGTGTGTGTGTGTGTGTGTTTTTTTTTTTGTGTGGAAAAATCAATAAAAAGAATAAAAAAAAAAAAAGAAAATACAATTTAACCCCTTCATGCTGACCGTACGCAAACATGCAACCTTGGCTTGAAGGGGTTGTATTGGGGTGATGCATGCAGCTGAACACATCACCTCTTGCAGACCCCAGATCTCTCCATAAAGAGTACCTGTCACTGACTATTACTGTCACAAGGGATGTTTACATTACTTGTGATTAGCAATAACAAAATAAATATATATTTTTTTTAACCCCTTAAGGACCGGGCCTATTTTTCAAACTTGTTTACAAGTTAAAATCTGTTT
The DNA here is from genome assembly GCF_905171775.1 of Rana temporaria. Taxonomy (NCBI): domain Eukaryota; kingdom Metazoa; phylum Chordata; class Amphibia; order Anura; family Ranidae; genus Rana; species Rana temporaria. Next base: position 228,398,225 of record NC_053492.1, read on the forward strand.
CTCTTTTGTTCATGGACGGACACAGCTCCAAATAATCAGTAGGGTTATGTTCCGTCTATCAGGAGAGGACTAGGCAGACATGTTAGATCAGTGGTTCTCAACCCTTTAGTGCCGTGACCCCTTGATAAAATTTTCCAAGTTGTGGGGACCCCTAACAGTAAAATTATTTTCGTAACCTATGTTAATTTAGCGGTCCTCAGCCCCTCCACTCGTACAGTATTAAAACCTCATATGGTACATTTTAGGATGTGCCACTCTATCTCTTTGTTCTCCTTTCTTTCCCTTTTATCTCTCGCTATCCAAATTTCTTGTCTTTCCCCCATCTCTCTCTAGCCATCTTCTTTTTTTTATTTATTTTTTTTTTTTTTTCATTCTTTCTCTCCCTTTTTTTTCTTTCTTCCTCCCCTCTTTTCCTTTCTCTTCCATGTATTCTCTATTTTTATTCCTTCTCTTACTCCTTGGCGGGGGGGGGGGGGGGGGTAGGATGGGATAAGTGGCAATGCTTGGGGGTTGTTCTGATCACCTATAGGTGCTCTTGATCATGGTTATCTGGTGATTCGAGAACTGTAGTGGGGCCTTTTAATGGCAACTACTATTCACAGGTAGTGTTACCCACTGTCCCCGACTTTGGTTTCTCGTAGCAGTGACACCTATGCAGAAATCAGGAGATGGGGTCTCCTCCAGCCCCTCCCACCTCACAATCCTCATCAGTCAGTGGACCTCTAGTCTGAGTGGGCAGCCGTGGGCTCAAGGAACAGCCCAGCTGGGCAGAGGCAAAAAGGCTGGGAGAGGGGTGCGGGCTTCAGGAACAGCCCAGGATTTGGTGACCTCTGGCAAATCATCATTTGACCCCCGAGTAGGTCCCGACCCCAGGTTGAGAACCACTGGGCTAAGGGCTTCTTGTAATTCCTCAATTTTGATTGGAGAATCCAAGAGAGCCCTTTGAGAAGCCGACAGACAAGGCAACTCCACCCCCTGTAGATATTCCTGTAAGTCTTCGGTCGAATAAGCCACCCGGGACCCATACAAGTCAGAGCAGAACCCAACCAGTTTCTGCATAATAAGCCTAGGGGTGTTTACCAACCTTCCACCCACAGTACACCAATGGATGGAAATGTTTGAGAGGCCTTTACTATTTTAGCTAGCAAACGGCCCGTCCGCTCGCCCTCTTCAGAAAAGGCCTGTTTACTAAAAAACATCTTCCTATCTGCCGCCTGCTGCCTCCCTTGTGATCCGATCAACTGCCTCCTGCGCAGTCAACCACGCCTCCCTCGCAGCATCTGAAGGAAGGGTCAGCAATAAATTCTGCTTCTAGCCTACTCGCCAGCTGTTCTGTCTGCTCCCTGATGTCATTTGTTTTAGATTTAATGCCTGTGACTTCCTTAACCACTTGCCTACTGTGCACATACACCCCCTTCCTGCCCAGACTAAATTTTAGCTTCCGGCACTGCGTCGCTTTAACTGACAATTGTGCGGTCGTGCGACGTGGTTCCCAAACAAAATTGACGTCCTTTTTTTCCCCACAAATAGAGCTTTCTTTTGGTGGTATTTGATCGCCTGTGCAGTTTTTATTTTTTCGGCTATAACCAAAAAAAAGAGCGTAAATTAAAAAAAAACACTATTTTTTACTTTATAAATATCCCATTTTTTTTTTTTTTATATATCTCAGTTTAGGCCGATACGTATTCTTCTATATATTTTTGGTAAAAAAAAAAAACGCAATAACCGTATAGTGACTGATTTGCGCAAAAGTTATATTGCCTACAAAATGGACATGATGATTTTATTTTTTTACTAGGAATGGTGGCGATCTGCGATTTTATTTATTTTTTATTTTTTTCGGGGACTGCGACATTATAGCGGACACTTTTGACACATTTTTGGGACCATTCACATTTATACATTGAACAGTGCTATAAATATGCATTGATTACTACATAAATGTGACTGGCAGGGAAGGAGTTAACCACTAGGGGGCAGGGGTTAAATGTGTAGCCTAGTGAGTGTTCTAACTGTAGGGGGAGGGGGGTGACCGATCTGTGTCCCTATGTACAAGGGACACAGCATCAGTCCTCCTCTCCCTGACAGGCCGTGGATCTCTGTGTTTACACACAGAGATCCACGGTCCTGCTCAGTTACTGGGCAATCGCGGCCGCCGGGCATGCGCATTGTGTTCCCAGTAAATTGAGTTCCCAGTAAAACTCGCCCCCTAGCGGCTTTAAATGACAGGACGTCATATGATGTCCTGTCAGAACAATGGAGTCTTCCGCCCGCAGTCATTTGACGGCGTGCGGTTGACAAGTGGTTAATCAGGATTCCCCTGAGAAACGCCTTAAACGTCTCCCAGGTCAGCCCCAAGTCAGAATGATCCTCATGGCGCCGCCAAAACCCAGCCATCTCAAAAATTTGATTTTTAATAACGGCTTACCTGTAAAATCCTTTTCTTGGAGTACACCACGGGACACAGAGCCTCTATTCATTACATAGTGGGTTGTATGGTCACCAGAGGTGATTGGATATTGGCACAACCAATGCAGACAGGTGCCCCTCCATATAACCCCTCCCATAAGGAAGTACCTTCGTTTTTGTAGCAAAGCAGTAAGGTTCCCATAGAATGGGGGGGACCTCTGTGTCCCGTGGTGTACTCCAAGAAATGGATTTTACAGGTAAGCTGTTATTAAAAATCCTATTTTCTTTATCGTACACCATGGGACACAGAGCCTCTATTCATTACTTAGTGGGACGTCCAAGAGCAATGCTCAATGAAGGATGGGAGACACAGATCAGGCAGGCCTCTAACGGACAAGAAGCTCTATACCGCTGTCAGCAGCACGCTACGCCCAAAAGCGGAATCCTTTCATTTTACATCTATTTGATAGAATTTGGTAAACGTATGGACTGAAGACCAAGTTGCAGCTTTAGACCTGGGCCATGGAAGCCTGGTGATGCACTGCCCATGAAGCACTTCTTGCCCTGGTAGAGTGCTCCTTAACAGAAAAAGGAGGAATCTTTTTTTATTTATTTTTTTTAAACCATGAGCTTGAATAATTACTTGTCAAATCCACCTAGAAATGGTAGATTTCGATGATGCTTGGCCCTTCCTGGGACCATCTGGCAAAACAAACAAAACATCTGTCTTGCGTATCTGCACAGTTGCCTGCAGATACACTTTTACTGCTCACTACATGTAGAGTGCAATAATTCTCCCCCCCTCCCCCCCCCCGATGTCCACGGATCAGGAAAAGAAGGCAAAATAATGTCTTGATTTAAATGAAAGCCCGACACCACCTTTGGTAAAAAGATAGTATGGGGTCGTTATTTAATTTGTCACAAAGACAAAATTGTACAAGGCTCTTTACAAGAAAGGGCTGCCAACTCTGATACTCTTCTAGCATAAGAGATAGCAATCAAAAAGGCCAATTTCCTGCTCAAAAGAATATGGCGGATAGGTTCAAAAGGTTGCTTTTGCAAGACTGACAAAACTAAGTTCAAATCCCAGGGACATAAGGGAGACTTAACTGGCAGATTTATCCGCAGTACTCCCTGAATGAATGGCCGGACTAGGGAATGAGATGCCAATGGTCTCAGTAAAAAAAACTGATAGAGCCGATATTTGACCCTTGATGGTACTCAGGGCTAATTTCATATCCACTACTAATTGGCATAAGGCGAGAATCGTACTTATAGCATACTTTTGAGGATGCCACCCTCTGGATTCACACCAGGAAACATACGCCTTCCAGACTCTAGTAGATTAGCCTGGAGGCTGGCTTTCTAGCATTAATGAGTGTAGAAAGAACTGGACCTAGAGCCCTTGTTTCTAAAAAATGTAGGTCTCAGTAGCTAGACTTTCAAATTTAGCCTTTGTAAGGAAGGAACACTGGACCCTTTGACAGTATGTTGGAGACTTGCATAGTCCGCTTGCCAGTCTTCTAGCCCTGTAATGAAGGTTGCAGAAAGACAAGGAACATGTTTTTCTGCCCATGTCAAAATCCGATTTACCTCCTTCTGGGCATCCCAACTCCGGGTGCCCCATTGGTAATTGATATAAGCTACTGCAGTAGCATTGCCGTATTGAATCCGAACAGGGTGGCCCTGTAACCTGTGTGTCCAGGTTCTGAGGGCTAAGTATACTGCCCGAATCTCCAGTATGTTGATGGGTAGGCTCCCTTTGGCCTTGGCCCAGGTACCCTGGGCTGAAGCTTCTTCTAACACTGCTCCCCAGCCAAACAGGCTGGCATTCGTATATACCACCTTCCAGGTGACTGTGAGAAAGAACCTTCCTTTCCACAAGTTCTCGGTCTTTTGCACACCTTTGGAGATGGGCGCATGGATAAATACAGAGCTTGGCTTTTCCTGTTCCAGGAAGCTAGAATATTGCCTTGTAGTAGTCTCGAATGAAACTGGGCGTAAGGAACAGCCTCAAAGGAGGCCACCATCTTCCCTAATAGCCTCATACAGAGGCGAATCGATGATCCCTTCTTCGCCCTGACTTTGTGGATCAATTTTCTTAAAGACTTGATCTTTGGCTCTGGCAGGAATACCCTGCTTTGGGATGCGTCTATGATCATACCCCAATACTCTACCCTTCTTGGGGCTTGTAGGGAGGATTTCTGTAAGTTTATAATTCATCCTAAATGCTCCAGGTATTTTACTGTATTAAACACTGCGTGATCTAATTCTGCCACTGACTGATCTATCACAAGTAAATTGTCTAGGTAGGCCGTCACCACTATGCCCTCAGATTTGCCAACAGAGGGGCCAGAACCTTTGTAAATACCCGGGCACGGTTGCCAAACCAAAGAGCAAAGCCACAAACTGGAAGTGGGTATGTTCTACCGCAAACCATAGAAGCTTTTGGTGAGCGGGATGGATAGGCACGTGTAAATATGCGTCTTTGATGTCTATAGACGCCAAGAATTCTCCGCCTTGTAGGGTGGCGACCACGGATCGAATCGTCTCCATTTGGCCCTCTGATCATTCCTGTATTAAATTGTATTGTAACTATAATGTCTTCCCTGATGTTGTAAAGCGCTGCGTAAACTGTTGGCGCTATATAAATCCTGTATAATATTATTAATTTGGAAATGGCGAATGTTCATAAACCGATTCAGAGATCTTAGATCCAGGATGGGTCCGACGTCTCCATTTGGTTTTGGAACCACAAAGAGGTTTAAGTAAAAACAAAACCTTGCTCCTTTTTAGGGTACCTCCATGATTACCCCTTTTTTAATTGAGCTTTGGAAAGCCTTGAACTTCGGAACCGGTAAGGTGGGATCTCTCGAAATTCCAGCTTGTACCCTAAGGATACTGAGGAAACTACCCACTTGTCCTGAATTTGTCTGCCATATCGCTGAAAACTGCCGAAGCCGTCCCCCCCACTCAGCCAAGCGGGGGCGCCTCTTAATAAAGAGGCTTTGGGGTCTTGCTTGTTGGCTTTTGAACCCCACAATTTCTTGTTCTTCTGGGTCTGGCTTTCTTTAGCCTTTGTGGCTGGCTGAAAATGCAGTCGCCACTAGCTGGAGGCGGACCTTCCAGGAGCCAGGGAGAGAGAACGTTTAAAACAAGGACGCTTGTTTTTCTTCTCTGGCAATAGGGTAGTTTTACCGCTTGATATCTTTTGGATATATTATTCCAACTCATGCCCAAAGAGGTGCTCGCCATGGAAGGGCAAACTGGCCAAAAGCTTTTTGCATGGAGCTTCCGCTGACCAATGCTTTAGCCAAATAATTCTGCGCATATGCACCAGCTGGAGTGTAAGGCAAGATACTTGCTGAACAGAATCTATCATGCCATCCACTGTAGAACATAAGTTATTAGGCAGATTCTCCCAAAAGTTTGATCTGTTCCAGAGGCAGATCTTTCAGCCCGTTTTACTTGTTCCTTTAGGACCTGACACATACCAACTGCTGCCACAGAAGATTGGACCACAGCACCAGCCAAAAGGAAGGAAGACTTTAGTAAAGATTCCAATTTCTTTTCAGAAGGATCTTTAAAATATCTGGGCATTGTCCACCGGACAAGTCAGGTTCTCATTTACACTAGAGATAGCTGCATCTACAGATGGCAGACTCCACTTCTTGTTAAATATCTCCTCCATAGGATAAAGAACCTCAAATTTCCTAGAAGGTGAAAAACGCTTATCTGGATGTTGCCTGTCTGCATAAATAAGATTCTCCAGTAAAAGGATGAAACTGGAAAAGAACATGCACTCTGCAGGGATTTTAATGAACCCAGAGAGGAGACTGGTAATTCAGTTAACTCCGGAGGGCAACTTAAATGTAGAGCGTACTGCTTCAGTATAACATTGCACCTGCAATCTCAGAACCTAGGAAGCAGAGAAAGTTTCTTCTGATATCCCTGATCCCTCTGACTCCTCCTTATCCCCTGATGGTGTAACATCCTCATCCACCTCAGATTTTTCGGTAAGGAGATCTACTTTGCTTTTTGTCCTTTTGTGAGGACTTTGTGATTAAAATAACGATTCTCCCTTTTAAGTTGTTCAGGGCTGCAGCCAAAGTGTCCTCGGTGACATATGCAGGCACCAGCACCACAGGAGAGGGTGTTACTCCTGATAGAGGCAATAGCTCATCCTGTACAGGTGCGTCAGATATTACAGGAGAGGAAGGTACAGAGCAGGCACGGCTAGAGGCCCCCGTCTCCTGCGGCAATGTTTATTTTGCTTTTAGTCCCTGAATTTCTTTTTTGAGAAGACATATATTACTAAGCAAAGCCAAAAAGGTACCAAAAACCCATATACTACTGTGCTAGTTTAGCCTTTCACCTAAAGTCTGCAACTAGTAACACACAGTTTCATGCTGGAGTAAGGTGTCTAAATTTGGGAGTGCTCAGCCAACCACAGAGATCTTACGTGCCCTCAACGCTGCTGTGTCCCTTCAGGGAAAGCTCAAGGCTTGTGAGGCTCCTTTATAACTTCCTGCCTGTTTGAGTGCCGCTGGAATAGCATGCCCGCGACAGCGCCCCCCCTCCTCGTACACCATAAAGCGTGCCCCCCCGTGCGTGACCTAGGAGCTAATGGCGGTGGGTCTGAGATGTGGGAGATCCCTCTGACCCTTGTCAGAGAGGAGGGAAGTGGCGGCCGTCCATGGCAGAGCTCTGCAGCGGAAGGATTGTGCCGTCTGAAGGACCCGACACTGTTCTTGAGCATGGCGAGTGGAACTCCGCTCTTTACTCCCTCTAGTGGTGCCCAAAAAGACGACACCTATCCAAAAAAATAGGAAAAGTTCCTTAAGCTTCATGCTTGGAACTCTTTTCCTGGCTTACCTCATCCCCGCTGCAGGTTTTCTGCTGAGACCAGACCGATGCCAAACTTCACCTATCGCGGCAGGTATGTGTGCCAACCTTCAGGGACATGGGTTCCTATTTAAGTGAGACCTCTTCCCTGGGCCTTGTAAAGGACTCTGCCAGGACCTTTAGTGTACAGTTGTAGTGAAAGTGCTGAACCCTAGAGCCCTCCGATGAGACATTACAGGCAACCTCATTCATGAGGCCTGGATACCATCCAGTTTTTGGCGTAGTACTTTAGGCGTCTTGGATGGACCCAAAAGTGTAGCTCTTTTACCCCCATAGGGCCTCTTCGGTAGAGCTTCCTTCAGCACATTCTAAAACATGTCCAACACCTTAGACACTGGCAAAAAAACTGAGGTACAGTACTTCCCTAATTGGAGGGGAACCTGCCTTCATTGGTTGTGCCAGTGTCCAATCACCTCTGGTGACCATAGAACCCACTATGTAATGAATAGAGGCTCTGTGTCCCGTGATGTACGATAAAGAAAATACAATCCTCATATGTATATTGCAGGAGACTCATTTATTGGGGAGCAAGATAATGGCTTTTAAGAAGCCCTGGGTGGGTTCACACTACCACTCCACCTTTTCATCCTATTCTAGAAGTGTCACTATCCTGCTCCACAAGTTCCTCCACTTTACTCTCCTGGATCTACATCTTGATCAAGATGGGAGATATCTGGTCCTCCATGCACTCTGTGACAGACTTGAACTACTGATTGTGGAGCTCTACATTTCTCCCCCAGCCACAATTAACACCCTGCATAAATTGACACCACTGATGGCTCGCTACCCCACAGCTGCTGTTTTTACTAGCTGGGGATTTTAATATGACCCCAAATCCCAGTCTAGACAAATTTGACTCTCCCCTATCTCATTGGACAGCAGTATATGGTCTCAGTGGTGTGTGGTGGTGGAGACACCCCAGGGGGAAACCATTTACTTGTCACTCTGAAAACGTATGCTTCCTTCTCTATAGATTGACCCATTTTTGCCAATGACTCCTTGCTCTCTCGTACTCAGGAGGTAGGGATTTTAGTTTGTTGTATTTTAGATCACACCCCACTATTGCTGAGGCTTAAACGGATTCACCAACCGGTCTATCCTATGGAGACTTTGGCTATTGGATCGCTGATGAACGTGTGGCCCCTGAGGTTGCGGGAGAGTTGGGCATTTACTGGGTACACAATAGAGGTACATCTCCCCCACCGATGCTTATAAGGCATACACTCGTGGTCAATACCAAATGGTCGTTAGAAAAGACACAGGGCTTGCACTGGAGCAGGCAGAAAGGAAAGTTCAGGGTTTGGAATCCAATTATGTGAATAACAAAAGATGCAGCTATGCAATCCTTGTATAAAGACATTTCAATACTGCGAGCTACCTCCAGTTGAAAGTTTTGTCTTGACTCACTCTGAGGATCTTTGAGTAGGGGGAGAAAACGGGTATGGAATCCAATTATGTGAATAACAAAAGATGCAGCTATGCAATCCTTGTATAAAGACATTTCAATACTGCGAGCTACCTCCAGTTGAAAGTTTTGTCTTGACTCACTCTGAGGATCTTTGAGTAGGGGGAGAAAACGGGTAGACTACTAGCATGGTTGGCTAGGGAACGCTCCACTACATCGCATATTGATAATCTTAGAGACAACAGTGATTTACAGTCTGATCCCCTGCGGATTAATGCCCAATTTGCAAAAAATACTATGAACACCTATTTACCTCCAGAGCAGCTTTCGCAACAGACTGAAGGAATTCCTAGACCAGATAGAGTTCCCAACACTGTCGGACACTGTGCACTAGATTGGATGCCCCCCATAACCAAGGAGCTGTGTGAAGTTGGCACCCCATGTTTGTAAAACCTGAATAAAAAATGTACCATTAATTTGTGCCATTTCGGTTTCTGAGATATTAAACATTAAATTTAATGCAAGCCCCGCCTACTTTGCACTCCATGTTGCTGAATTTTAAAAACAAACATGTCATTTGTTTGCGCCGCAAAAATAAACATTTGCACACTGACACGGACAGTAATAGCCGTTCAAATACGTGCCTGAAGCAAACAGGGCATGTCGCGGCCGACCCAGCGCGTAGCTAAAAGTCTGCATATGCTCGATGGCCAAAACTGGGGGGACTACAAGGATCTAGGACGTCCAGCCTGTCGCCCAGTCGGCAGTTGATAGAAAATCACAGGATCAAAGTAGGGGAAATCAAAGGGAGCCAGGTCCTTCTATGCTAGGCAGAAAAAAAACTGAGCTGATGCACGCAGGGAGAGGGGTTGTACACTCCTGGGCGATACTGTACAGTTTTAAAGTTGTATTAACACATTAACATGTTTCTGCCTAGTCCTCTCCTAATAGAAGGCTAATACCCTAATGTCAAGAATATGCTGCTGTGTCCGTCCATGAACACAAGAGAAATAAGTTTGTGCCGCTTTGTTTTCGGAGATATTGAGCAAAACTCAAATTTAGCAACATGGGGTGCAAAGTGGGTGGGGTTTCAGCAACTATAATGCACAATATCTCCGAAACCACAGCGGCAAACGTTTAATTTTGAGGCACAAATGAATGCCATGTTTGTTTTTCGAATTTAGCAACGTGGGATGCAAAGTGGACTGGGCTTGCATTAAATTGAATGTTTTATATCTCAGAAACCGAACCAGCACAAATCCACACAAAGGAATAGTATGTTTTTATTCAGGTTTTACAAACTTGGGATGCCAACTTCACACAGCTTAACCTTAGAGGTTCAAACAGCAGTTGCCTCACTCCAATTTGCCAAGACCCCAGGCCCTGACAGATTACCGGCAGTATTCTATGAGACTAATAGTAAACTAGTCATTCCTCAATTTGATGACCCATTGTTGACAATGTTAGAGGGGGGCTGCCTTTCACCCTCTGTCAGAAGCAGAGATTGTGGTGGTGCCAAAGCCCAAGACCCCAAGCTATGCGCAGCCTATCGCCCAATATCACTGCTTAATGCGAATCTGTACCCCCCCCCCCCTGAAAGGTGCCAAATGTGACACCGGAGGGGAGGGTTCCGAAAAAACACTACCACTGTCCTACTTGTCGTAAATGACCCCACATTTTTTTTAAATATGGGGTGCTTGTGTTAAGGAGCCGAGACCTGGCGAACTTGTTGGAACACGAGAAAGACATGGAATGTGGGAGGAGATGGAACCCTGCAGGTTCATTCACCCTTTAGTACAAATATCCCTGGCTTCTGGTCTTCTGAGCTCTTTAATGCTGAAAACCTCAGTTCCAATTAGCAGATTTCCTGCCAACAGGAGCCCACAAAGCTTACTCTCCTTGAAACATCTTTAACCATATCACTTTTCTCACTGAGTTAAAAAGTGCGGTATGCTCTTGGTGTGAATTTAATGAAACAGAAGAGAAAAAACGAAATAAAAGGTAAAAACAAAATCTGGGGTCTTCCAGAATTATCACAGGAAGAGGACTTACAGAGTACAATGGATGAAGTGTTTTGCCCAGTGCTAGGAAGAATATCAAACTGTAAAGAACTGAAAGCATGCATAGGATTAGAAAATCCCCAAATATGGCTAGGGAAATACCAAGAGATGTAATTGAGAGATTTCATAACTATAAAGAACAGATCTGGGAGAAATTAAGAACATCAGAACCCGTTAAAAATATGAAGAGACAGTGCTCCAGATATTTGCAGATTTATTTCCAGAAACCTTGGCAAGAAGACAACTTCTTAAGCCTCTACTAGAGCAAAGGAGCTCACACAATGTACAGTATTCTTGGGGTTTTCCAGCATGTCTGATGGCACAGAAAGATAGTTGGTCAGCAAGATTAAAATTCTCAGAAGAGTTGGAGAAAATTACATGGGATCAAAAAGAAAAATGTCATCATTGTCAAATGATAGATATATGGAGGGCTCAACATCCGAAAACATTAGACTTCACATTTCTCCTTTGTGCATGGGACGTAAACTAGGATTGATTATATAATAGTAGAACATAACATATATGCTATGCATACTAGCTCATTATGCCTTTGTGTTGCAAGTTTTTTTTTTTTCTTTTTGGGTCCTAGGGTTTACAACCACTTTAAACAGAGCTAATGGAACAAGAGACAATACAAGCTTTTAACAGAAGAGCCAAGGAAAGCTATCAATGGGGGAATAAATAAGAAAAACAAGTTGCGAGAATGTTAAAAAAAACAAAAGAAAAAAAAACAATCAAACTTCAGAGAGAAAATAAAAAGATAAGGAGGGAGAGGGATGGTAAACTCAAAAAATAGCCAAAGCTTTTCAAAAATACTATAGCACAGGCCTCAAAATTTCAAGTCCTGATCTACTAGCCAGGCCTTGAGGATTACTCGCCACCAGTTACCCCACCCAACCCCTACCATGTCCCGTCCCCAAACATGACCTCAAATTATCTCATGAAATTACCCTTCATGAACATTTTTGTAACTCCATTCTGCATAAAACATTTAAACTTTATCAGTGCCCATCAGCGCCGACTCACCAGTGCCCATTAAACACAGCGTAACCTGTGCAGAGGAAGAGGTGAGCCGGCCGAACCATCAGAGAGCGGGGATCATTTGAATTACCCGGTGTCCCGGGAGCGCACAGTCCTGTCGTCTTTGATTACATCACAGGTCAGGCATTGGAGCGGTGTTCTGTCAAAGGCGCTGGGCCAGGGGGTGAGACTGTGCGACTAAGCTCTGGGGAGACTGGGCAATTCAAATGAAAGCGGTTACAGCAGGCAAACCCTGCATCCATTACTGTTATACCTAAAGAGAAAGACGCAACTTTACGTTCGAGTTAGACCAATAGCATTATTAAATGTAGATACTAAGTTATTTGCTAAAATACTGTCAACAAGGATGACGGATCTGCTATGATTAAGCACTAGCTTAGTGCGAAACGCGTCAGCTGTTCCCCTGTTCCTTTGCTGTGACCTTGTGAAGTGATGTACTTGCTGTTCGTTGGAATAAAAGACAACCTTTTTGGTTATTGGAGTGCGGCTATCCATTTCCTTTCTTCGTATCTCAAGGATGACAGATCTAATGAGAGAATGGACACGCCCTGATCAGGTAGCATTTTTTACCAGGAAGAGAGGAGAAAGACAATGGAGTAAGAATGCTAAGTAAAAAGATTGGAAGTGGGTCCCCAGGTCTTCTTTTGTCAATAGATGCTGAGAAAGCTTTTGACAGGGTGGACTGGGGTTTCATGATTACACTAGAGGCATTACGAATCAGACCAAGAATGACAAGTTGAATTAAAACATTGTATAATCACCCAACGGCGACAGTAAAAAATAAACGGAACGTTGTCATCATTTGAAATGTTTAACGGAACTAGACTGGGTTGACCTCTCTCTAGAGAGCCATTATTAACGATTATTCAAAAAAAAAAAAAGGAAGAAGAAATTAGGATTGAAGATGAGCATAAAATAGTGGCATAAACTGACGTCCTATTATTCTGCATAGCCAGTCCTAAGATAACATTACCAAATTTAATGAAATTACTGAAAAACAAATGTCAAACTTAAAAATTTGGTGACATCAGAGATTTTGAATTTAAAATGTAAACAAACAAGAACAGCAATTAAAAAAACGAGAATTTTCATTTGCATGGAAGACAACAGAATTGAAATACCTAGGAAAAAAATGGACACTGTCTTTGAGAACCCCATCAAACAAATTGCATACCACTCTTTAAAGTGGAGTTCTGCTGGCGAAAAAAAAAAGTCAGCAGCTACAAATAAGGTAGCTGCTGACTTAATACAAGGACACTTGCCTGTCCAAAGGAGCCTGTGATGTTGGCACCCCAAGCGATCTTCGGATAGACTCCCGGGTACTTCCGCCGCCATTTCCGGGAAGGGAACTAGGGAGCGAAGACTTTCGGAGGATTTGCTGGACATGATGTAGATCCCGGAAGTGGGAGCAGATACCTGGATTTGACAGGTATCGCCCCCCCCCCCCCCGAAAGGTGCCAAATGTGACACTGGAGGGGGGGGTTTAATTCAAACAGCGGAAGTTCCATTTCTGGAAAGATGGTTTTTCCATTTAGGATACATTAATAATTGTTTATTCAGCATGAAATGGTGCTTAGTTATGTAGCACAAGGCTGTATATTCTGCAAGTAAAATTTCTTGTAAACTCATTCAATTAATCCAAGCTCTGCAAGCTGAGATAACATGCACTGCATTGATGCATTCACACAATTTCACAGTAACCATGAGATAAAAACACAGTTCAGGAATAATCCTTTATCCTATTCTTTTGCAAATCTATGTACACTACAAACTGTATGGATATCGTCATTTTACTTACCTGACCGCTTATGATTCTAAATAGGAAATCTTAATTTTGTTTGCCAATATTAAAGGTTCTTGCTGGTAGTTAGAATAAGTCCTTACGTTTGTAGCGCCCCCTTACTTTCAGTATGGGCACTACGTTAAAGTTAGTGGGCAATGGGAGAGTTAGTTTGCTCCCATTCACAATTTACTAAATTGAGACTTCCTGTCATTCCAGAAAAGTCCACCGGGTCAGTCTGTGCTCCAGGGATGCGGTACCATCCCTGGCCAGCAGTTGGCGCTAGAGGGGTTCTGGCGGAGCACGTTTTCCCCAGCAGCCAATCGGAGGAGTTTTTCCCTCGCAGGGCATGCTGGGGAGGGGTATATCTGTGACAGGGGTCATGTACTCAAAATCTTCGCGGGGTCCCGGTTCCAGGTGCGGCATCCACCTTCAGGGTGCGCGCATCCATGGACCACGCCGGTGCGGTATACCTGGCCAAAATTGCAAGCTACATGGAACCTCATCCGGAGGTAAAAGGGGACTCCAGTGACTTACTGGGTCCCCAGTTCTATTGAGAGGATTCCCAAGCTGGGTGCTGTTCGATTGGGGGGGTCGGCTTGAGGAGAACCCAGAGGCAGGTTGTCCAACAGGGCTTGAACGAACCAATCGGGGATCTGGTGACTGGAATGCTGACAGGTATGCTTTACTGTCATCCGGTAACCTATGCTAAAACCTACTGGGAGGATTCGCTCCATTCATCCATCTAGCTCACTTAAAGTAATTGGCCTGTGGCAGAGGCTCTAGAGCCAGGTCTGTGAGAGAGACCTGTTCCTCCCAGAAATCCTAAGTGACACCTCGGCTGCCAGGCTTGTGAGAGGGGTCTGTCCGGGGGCACTTCACCCATTCAGAAAGAGTGGAGACGAATCACAATTTGATACTACTGAGAGCAGGAATGCTCGGTTCATATCCAGGTCTGATTATCGCAGGGTTCTTCCTTTCTCTTTATCACCCCTTTCTTCCCACTTGATATTGATGTTAGCCTACAAATAAAGCATTGGAAAAACCCTTTTTTTACTGTCTGGACCTTCGCTCACTACTTTGATTCTACAACTGCACCCCTGGGCCACATCAAGGTAACTTTATGCCGATCCCAACAACAAATCAGCGGCTCCTGCGGGGGTAGCGCTACACGTTTAAAGAGCAACTGTCATTTCAGATCCATCATGGAAGTGCCTGTTAGTGGGCATCCACTCACCTGCTTCCCCATCATCAGCCCTCCCATTAAAAGTGAATGAGACTGTTGGTGAGGACAGTTACTCTTTTAAATCGATTTTTTTTTAATCATAATTTTTAATCAAATCCACCCTGTAATACTACCAAAAAATAAATAAAAAAAGAAGGAAAAAAGCACAGTTGAAAGATACAGGAAACAGACACACTACAGGAAAGCACAAAAAAGAATGGGTGGTGATCGATGAATGGCGGCATTTTCAGTTGAGGCATTGTGTGACATTGTTACGCAACCAATAAGATCTGGAGAAACTGTATTACCGTTAGACTTTATAAAATTAATACTGTTGATGTTAGGCGGAATGGAAAAAAACTGCCATACATCGAAAAATGGGAAAAGAAATTGCGCACAGGAACACCTCAGTAAAAAATTATTTTAAATGGAAAAACATTGTCTGATCAAGATGCAGCTGCGTCATAAAAATCCACACACATGTCAACATAACATCCTTGGGGTAATAAAGCACCTGACACTATGGTGAAGTGAAATCCCTGTTGAAACACTATAGATGAGGAATATTTCCAGTGTACAGGATCTACAAATATCCATAATGGGAGGAAAAAAAAAAAAATCAATACCTGTACATACAGGAAACACTTTGCTACAGGCTTCAAGCCACCATTCAGCAATCCTAATCAAGGGGATCCCAGTGGGTCAGTTCCTGCAAATTCGCAGGAACTGCTCACGGGATCAGGACTTCAAGGTGGAGGCGACCGATCTGTTTCTGAGATTCAAAAAACGGGGTTACTCCCATCGAGCCCTCAAGAAAGCATGTAAAAAAAGCCTGGCTGCGAGATAGGACCACCCTACTTCAGGTCAAGCCCAAGACAACTACTAATATAGGCAGTCACATACCCCCAAGGATAATCACGGCCCATGGGACACAATGAAAACCAAGTCAGTAATGTTCTAACCAAACATTGGAACATTCTGACAATCTCCAGTGCAGGCAGGATTGTTGGCCCACGCCTACAATTGGTGGCACGTAGAGCTCGCAATCTCCAGAATGTCTTTGTTTACTCAGAGTACAAGCGAGAAACAACCGGTATATAACATTTATCCCCCCCTTAAAGAGGAAGTAAACCCTGTCTTTTTTTTTTTATTTTTATATAATGATCCTACAATGTATTGGTAAGCCTTACACATTTAAAGATGACAAAAATTAGGTTGTAAAATACCTTCTTCAGAATTTTCTAAATGTATTTTCTTCCGGCTATTGGCCACGCCATCATTACTACTGGTTGATGAATCTTTTCTGGACATCATTTCTGCCCTTACTTTGTTTTCCTGTTTAAACTAACGCATTCGCAATCGCAGTATAACAGCTGCTTCATCTGAACGTCTCTGCTGCTCTGGTTCACTCCCCCCGTGTGACATCTTTTTCAGTCACAAGGGGATAACCAGGAAGAAGAGCACAACATCGCGAGGCTTCCTCTATGATGTTCTTAATGACCGGAATGACCTGGCATGCAGAAAATGGTGAAATGGCACACATATCGTGCCGTTAAAGAAGATATGGAATGCGCAAGCGTGGCTGACGTCACGGATTGTGAGATAACAGAGTGAAATGTCAGACAGCGATCAGAATGAAAGGACAAAACCTGTTCCTGTAGAGCAGTGGTTCTCAACCTGGGGGGTCGAATTACAATTTGCCAGGGGTCACCAAATCCTTGGCTGTTCCTGAAGTCGGCACCTCTCTCCCAGCCTTTTTGCGCGCCCATTCAGTTCACGGCATGGCTGGGGGACAAAGACTAGAGGTCAGCTGACTGGTGAGAAATGTGAAGTATGAGGGGCTGGGGGGAGACCCTATCTCCTGATTTCGGTAGAGGTGTCACTGCTACGAGACACCACAAAGTCGGAGACACAGTGAGTAACACTAATTGTGAATATAGTTCCCATTAAAAGTCCCCACTACAATTCTCAGATCAGCAGATGACCTGGATCAAGAGCACCTAAGTTGGCTGATCAGAACTCCTCCCCCCCCCCCCGAAAATTACTTATTAGGGGCGCAAATTACTTGTCTTGCCTTGGGTGCCGACAACCCACGCTGCAAAAATAATTTTACTATTAGGGGTCCCCACAACTTGGGAAATTTTATCAAGGGGTCACGTTACTTGAAAGGTTGAGAACCACTGCCTTAGCCTCTTCCCGAATTCTAAAGCTCCCGGGGATGATGGTCTTCCCATGGAAGTTTTTAAAACAATATGGGGGACTAATCCTGCCATGCCTGCTGAAGGTCCTTAACTATGCTAGAGAACACCAATGCCTGCCTGACTCTGACTAGAGCTAGTATCGTACTCCTTTTTTAAAACCTGGTAAGGATCCACTAGACCCGGGGTCCTACAGACCGATATCGCTCTTACAGAGCGATCTTAAAATCCTAGCAAAGGTCCTGGCTCTGCGACTCAACAGGGTCATCTCCTCTATTATTCACTCGGATTTTCTTCACAATACACCCATGGTTATCCCTCTAAAAGTGTTCAGGATTATCAACTCTCTTTTTAGGTCCTTCATTTGGCTAAATAAACCTCCCAGGGTTAGACTGTAGCAGCTACAGAAACCCAAGACGGGGGGGCCTCCCCCTCCCTAACCCCTGGGTATATTATCTGGCGGCTCAGGCGCAGCACATTGCCCGGGCGATGACAGACAGACTGGAGGAGGGTGGAGTGCAGTCGGACCCCATTAGGGCCCTAATGTGCAACGTCACCGGCCTCGCTAGCGTGTCCACGGGTATGGAAGCTCTGGCGTATGCGAAATCCAATAGACGTTTCCACACTTTTATGTTTTGATGCAAAAAATGTTGAATAAACTTGGGCAACTACAGGAAGTGGAGGGATTCACTGAGTACAGTCCGATCTGGGCCAATGGGTACTACGAGGAGTTGCTCTCGTTGGATTGCGGTGGAGGAGGTGCAGAGTCACACACCTGAGACACATATTTGCGGCGGGTGGACTGATTCCCTTCCTGGAGCTGAGAGCGATTTCTCCTCCCGCAGTCAATGGTCTTCTAATATAGACAGTTGCAACATGCAGTGAGGGCGCAGTCAGGGGGGGACCCTTGGATTCTCTCACAAACACCAATATTTAAATGTATGGCTAAAGTATCCCAGTTTAGGGGATTCATTTCTAGAGATTATTCCATGATTCCATCTTAATATATACCTGGAGGGATTCCCCCTTGCAGCTTCAAGTAAGTGGGGGAGAGAGATGTAGGAGTGTGAGGATGAGCAGTGGGAGGAGGCGCTCCAGGTGGTACAACTCTGTTCCTCAAATGTGGCCCAGCGGCTCTCACAACTCTACATTATTCTTAGAGTACATTATACGCCCGACAGGTTGTGTAAAATGGGGGTGATATCGGATTCTAATTTCCTGACGCACGAGAGATCATGGGGACCTAATCCATCTGTTGTGGAGGTGCTACACTTATACTGGACAGGGGTTTTAGCCACAGTTAACGGAGTGTTTGACTACCATACCTACAGACCCGAAACCGTGCATACTAAGAATCTTGGATGACATCCCCATGGACAATAATTCTAAACAGGCCATAACTAGGACCCTGTTTTAGGCCCGCAAGCTAATTCTTAGACATTAGGGGCCTGATTCTCAAAAGAGATGCGCAGACTTAACTGCTGTTCAGCCTGCTTATCTCTGTGCCTAACTTTGGAAACGATTCTCAAAAGGCTTTTTCCAAAGTTAGGCAGAAAATCTGACATGTGTAAGACACTTACACGGTCAGATTTTAGGATGCAGTACCGCATCCGCCACTGGGGGCATTTCTCATTGAAATGCAGCTTTGCGTATGCAAATGAGGACTTAAGCAGATTTTCAAAGCATTTCATCACTGTGATTTCTGCGTAAGTTCCGAATTTGCCTGCGCAAAACTAGGGCTGGTTTTATAATGTGGAAAGTTAGTCACACATTGTAAAGGCCCATTCCAGCGACGGCATTTGGTATGCATTCCCGAGGGAGAACTCCACGGCAATTTTAAAATTCAAAACCGGCATGGGTTCCCCCCCAGGAGCATACCAGGCCCTTAGGTCTGGTATGGGTTGTAAGGAGACCCCCCCCCACGCCGAAAAATTGACGCAGGGGGTCCCCCTACAATCCATACCAGACCCGTATCCAAAGCACGCTACCCGGCCGGTCAGGAAGGGAGTGGGGACGAGCGAGCGCCCCCCCCTCCTGAGCCGTGCCAGGCCGCATGCCTTCAACATGGGGGGGTTGGGTGCTCTGGGGCAGGGGGGCGCACTGCGGGCCCCCCCACCCCAGAGCACCCTGTCCCCATGTTGATGAGGACAGGACCTCTTCCCGACAACCCTTGCCGTTGGTTGTCGGGGTCTGCGGGCGGGGGCTTATCGGAATCTGGGAGTCCCCTTTAATAAGGGGGCCCCCAGATACCGGCCCCCCACCCTAAGTGAATGGATATGGGGTACATCGTACCCCTATCCATTCACCTGGAGGCAAAAAGTAAAAGTTAGTAAACACACAACACAAGGCTTTTTAAAATAATTTATTATTCTGCTCCGGATGCCCCCCCTGTCTTCTTTATTAGCTCTATTTCCAGGGGGGGCTTCTTCTTCCGCTCTCCGGGGGTCTTCCACTCTCCGGGGGGGGGTTTCTTCTTCCACTCTCCGGGGGGGGTTTCTTCTTCCGCTCTCCGGGGGGGGCTTCTCCGCTCTCCGGGGGGCTTCTTCCATCTCCTCCTTTCTTCCGCTGTTGACTCGGCGAACCCCGGTTCTTCTCCAGCTGTCCGGTGCCTTCTTCTTCAGCGCTGGCTGCCTGCTATGTTTGTGTGTTAGCTCAATTAGTAACAGGCAGCCGGCGCGGTCTTCTGTGACGTCAGGGTCTTCTGTTCTTCTCCCCTCTTCCGATGTTGACTCGTCGCATCTTGTCGCTGTAATGATGGAAGCGCGCCTTGCATCCCATTTATATAGGCATCACCGTCCCATCATGCTCCGGCAGGTACCCACGTGGTGGGTGCACGTGGGTAGGCACCCACCACGTGGGTACCTACCGGAGCATGATGGGACGGTGATGCCTATATAAATGGGATGCAAGGCGCGCTTCCATCATTACAGCGACAAGATGCGACGAGTCAACATCGGAAGAGGGGAGAAGAACAGAAGACCCTGACGTCACAGAAGACCGCGCCGGCTGCCTGTTACTAATTGAGCTAACACACAAACATAGCAGGCAGCCAGCGCTGAAGAAGAAGGCACCGGACAGCTGGAGAAGAACCGGGGTTCGCCGAGTCAACAGCGGAAGAGGGGAGAAGATGGAAGAAGCCCCCCGGAGAGCGGAGAAGCCCCCCCCCCGGAGAGCGGAAGAAGAAAAGACCCCCGGAGAGTGAAAGACCCCCGGAGAGCGGAAGAAGAAGCCCCCCCTGGAAATAGAGATAATAAAGAAGACGGGGGGGGCATCCGGAGCAGAATAATAAATTATTTTAAAAAGCCTTGTGTTGTGTGTTTACTAACTTTTACTTTTTGCCTCCAGGTGAATGGATAGGGGTACGATGTACCCCATATCCATTTACTTAGGGTGGGGGGCCGGTATCTGGGGGCCCCCTTATTAAAGGGGACTCCCAGATTCCGATAAGCCCCCGCCCGCAGACCCCGACAACCAACGGCAAGGGTTGTCGGGAAGAGGTCCTGTCCTCATCAACATGGGGACAGGGTGCTCTGGGGTGGGGGGGCCCGCAGTGCGCCCCCCTGCCCCAGAGCACCCAACCCCCCCATGTTGAGGGCATGCGACCTGGCACGGCTCAGGAGGGGGGGGGGGGGACACTCGCTTGTCCCCACTCCCTTCCTGACCGGCCGGGTAGCGTGCTTTGGATACGGGTCTGGTATGGATTGTAGGGGGACCCCCTACGTCAATTTTTCGGCGTGGGGGGGGTCTCCTTACAACCCATACCAGACCTAAGGGCCTGGTATGCTCCTGGGGGGGGAACCCATGCCGGTTTTTTCTTTGAAAATTGGCATGGAGTTCTCCCTCTCAGGAATGCATGCTGAGCGACGCTGTCATTTTTTTTTATAATTATTTGTTTTCCCGGCGCGTCTTTTTTTTTTCACCCGTCGCAACTTTAGTGTCCCGTCGAAATTCTCAAAGCCGCCCGGCGTTAATTACGTTCGCGCGCTGCACGTCGGGAAAATTACGTCATACGCATGCGCAGTACGGCCGGCGCGGGAGCGCGCCTCATTTAAATTTTAAACGCCCCCAGGAGAGGAGGACCGCCTTACGACGGCGGCACTTAAGTTACACGGCCTGAAATTTCTAGGTAAGTGCTTTGACGATCAGGCACTTGGGTAGAAATTTTAAGTCAGTGTAACTTAACTGCTGAAATTTAAGTTAGGCAGGTTTTTTGAGAATTTGGCCCTAGAAGGCTACTGAGCCACCAACGGTGAGGGAATGGATTACCCTAATGGGTGACACCATACGCTTGGAGAAATTTATCTCACCATAGGGGTCGGTCAGGGAAGTTGGACAGACTGGGGGCACCTTGGCTAGATACCCCCGGCCTGTCCCCTGTTGATCTGGTGTTGGATCAGCTGTTGAGGTAGAAGCGGGGTGAGTGACGTAAACACCGGGTGAGCGGAGTGTGTGACCTTCTTGTGGTATACGTGACTTATAGCGCTGCGGGCTTCTGCAATGAATATCCCCTGTGAAAGTGAGGCCTGAATTTTTTTTTTATGCATGGTAACAGGTGTTGGCAGTACTGCCACTGTATCCCTCTTGCAATGCAGATTGTGTTGAATGACTACCTGTGGGTCCTGTATAGGAGCTGTGAAACTTTTCCCTTTTTTATTTTCCCTGCTGTGTAAGTTTTTTTGAATGCATGTTCTGCGCTATAAGTTTTTCATTCAAACTGAATCGCCTCGGGGCGCTTGGTATCCATTTCCTTCTATACGTTGCCCTCAGAATAGATGGGTTTTGAGTTTTTTTCGCGTTTGCATAGTCGAGTCTGCAATTGATTATTGTTCCCACCACAACTGCTATGTCTTCTTTTGGGATAAAGGTAGTGAGTCTGCGTAGAAGGCGCAGCAGATGGTGGGATTCGCTGACTACTGAACTTTATTTGTGCATCCATTGTCATTTGGGAGTCAAAAGTGACTCCAAGTCTTTTGACTTTGGTGCTCAGGGTGATGGTTTGACCCAAAAGGGGCGGGGGTGTCCATGTTGTCGTGGCAAGTCTTTCGGCTGGCATTGAGCAGAAGAAGTTCTGTTTTTAAACCATTAAGTTTTTAAGATGACTCTCTGTCATCCCATTTTCTATCCCAAATTTTCTATAAGTAAGGCATTTCTCTAGTCCGAGATAATGATCCTTTTTGTTGCTGATGTTGCTGATTCTTTTTTCTATGTTCCGATTTTTATGTTTTGTATTTTTTCTTCTCAATGAGTTTCCTTGATTTGAGAAAAAGGGAGAGAGAATTTGTTGTGATATAGTATAGTACAGCACTATTTATGACAATGTCTTTAATTCTGTATGGGAACAGGTTACCTTGCTCTGTAACCTTTTGTATGAGAAGTGTAATGTTAGGTTAAAGCCTGTACTCTGTATTCTTTCTGCTGCACACAGTGATGTGAATATTTGTAACTATGCTAGATTTTTTATGTCAAAATAAAAATGATAAGCGCTTCGGATATGTGATAAGTGACCACAACAGGTGTAAATAAACAATAAATGTGAGTACATAAATCACAAACAAATATATACAAAAAATAGCTACTCCAGTAGCCAATATATAATGCAACTGAGTGAAAACTAAAATGACATAATGTCTGGGACTCTAATCACCAGCGTGCATCAATGTGCAAATATAAAGTAATCAATAAGATAGAACAGTCTATATAGGGGCGTGAAGATAGTGTGCTAGATGGTAGACGTCTTCTCTCTGGTGACTGATGCTAGTATTGGTATCCACAAATGGTCTCGTAGTTCTCCTACCTTATAGGTGCTATATATCGGCATATAGTTAAATTCCTCCAAGGTGCGGGTCTCGCTGCTTTCAATATTGTTCCCTCTGGTTGCTAAGGTCTATCCAAACTGTCAATGCTCGGTGATTCCAAGGGTGCAGGTGAAAACGGGAGAAAAGAGGGAGAGAAAGCAATGCCTCCAATCGTGAAGTGCGTTTAAAAAGGGGGGGGTCTTTATTGTAGTACAAATGGACTCTTACATGTATCGAATATGTGCAAAGCAAAAAAAAAAACATAAGGACGCGGCGAACGTGTTGCCGTCTTGCGTCTGCTGGCCTTCCGGCTTGTGCGGGGTATCTCGTGCTCTCGACTCCCTACGGCGTTGCGTCACGTGCCTCGTCAGGGGAACTGGAGGAATTTAACTATATGCCTATATATATATATATATATATATATATATATATATATATATATATATATATATAATATAGCACCTATAAGGTAAGGGAACTACGAGACCATTTGTGGATACCAATACTAGCATCAGTCACCAGAGAGAAGACGTCTACCATCTAGCACACTATCTTCACGCCCCTATATAGACTGTTCTAGCTTATTGATTACTTTATATTTGCACATCGAGGCACGCTGGTGATTAGAGTCCCAGACATTATGTCATTTTAGTTTTCACTCCGTTGCATTTTATATTGGCTACTGTAGTAGCTATTTTTTGTATATATTTGTTTGTGATTTATGTACTCACATTTATTGTTTATTTACATCTGTTGTGGTCACTTATCACATCTGAAGCGCTAGATTTGTAATGCTATGCCCTTGGGTGGCAATCAACACCCTAGATATATATAGTGCCACATCCTAATAAATGTTTGAAAGATATGGTAGAAAAGATGGACTTAATAGGCACTACTTAGAAATGTAAAAAATGTATTTAAAAAAAATCTGCAAGTATATACAATTTGAAGATGCCAAATGCATCTATTGAAACATATAAAACACAAAATAAAAACAAAATATCAAAGTATAAGACCAGGTGAAGAAACCACAGGTGAAGGCTTATATTATCACTGTCGCTCAAAAGTGTGACGATTGGTATTGCCTGGGTCGACACCGTCAAAGTCTTGACACATATAGAAGTTGCTCAAAGGTTGCTTGACATGTTTCGCGGATCAAGGCCGCTTCCTCAGGAGCATTTAAACTACAACATAGGAAGAATAACAAACAGAAAAGAAGAAATATATTAAGACATATGCTAAAAACAGATCCCAATATAGGGATCGTGAATAAGCATTAGATAATTATTATTGTACACTCACCAATCTAATGGTATTATTGGAGAATGTCTAACGTGATCGTTATGCACTTCCAGTAGTTGTAAACTCAGCCCACCTACACCCAGCTGGGTGAGGATAGATGGAAAGACGTAGCGTCCTATACTGTGTGCTGCTGTGGCCAAAAGTAGTTCAGCTGGTGCATAAGGGGGTACAACGGGTAGCTAAATTAATAACTATCTTGGATTCATGGCACAGAACACTAAAATTTACAGCACCCTTATTCAAGGGAGGTAAGAGAGCAGTCAAGGTGGCTATCTACAGGTTCGCTGTTGCATTGTTACTAAGGTATATTAACATATACCTGATTGCCATTATATGTCCAATAATAGCAGGTATGCTTGAGGTACAAGGCACTGCCATAGGTCATATATGCTTAATAGAGGTGGGGCTACTAATGTTGTATATACTGTCAATAATCCATATGGTTATTTTATGCCTAATACAAAATTATCCATTTTGGTAAGTTGTTTAAATGCTGATAAGCTCCAGTCTATGAGGTCAAAGTGTACCAGCCATAATAAAAATATATAACAATATACTCTAAACCAGTGGTTCTCAACTCCGGTCCTCAGGACCCACTTACAGGCCAGATTTTAAATATTACCTTGAGGAAAAAGTTTCAGTTAATTTCAGTTATTTTGAAAACGTTTCAGTTATTTTGAAAACGTGACCTGTTAGTGGGTCCCGAGGACCGGAGTTGAGAACCACTGCTCTAAACCAATGTTGGATTTTGATAGGGCCAATAAAGCCTTATATTTTTGACAATATGTATGGATATTATTGTTTGTTGGGAAACCCTGACTGAATGGGTAATTACTGTGTGTGTGTGTGTGTGTGTGTGTGTGTGTGTGTGTGTGCGTATGTGTGTATATATGTGTGTGTGTGTGTGTGTGTGTGTATATATATATGTATATATATATATATATATATATACATACATACATACATACATACATACATACATACATACATACATACATACATACATACATACATACATACATACATACATACATACATACATACACACCCATGGATGCAGGGAATGTAGATGGTACAATTGGATATTCACTTCAATTGCCCATTTAGATATTGATTGTATACTTGCCTTGTTCGTTGTAAAGGAGCAGTGCTAGTACAGAGGCTTTGGGCAGTGGAGCCCTTTAGGCTCTTTATTGCAGCTGAGACAAGTCTGGCAAACAGCGAAAATGTTGCATATTAGATCACACTGAACGTTGGACTAATTAATGAGACTGGCTGGAATCAACATCCAGATGGTTCCGTTGTCACTCGCCTTCATCTGTAGTAAGGGCTATCTGATGACAGGGTATACGATGTGGCTGCACTCTCCAAATGACAGCTGGAGAGTGAAAGCTCACATCGCTTTAAATGTACCCCGCTCGCGACAGACGTGCATCTGACGTCACGCGAGCCGGCCACATTGCCTTCCGTGCATGCGCCATCGGGGACTGCTGGCAGGCTCCGAGGCGCTACTATGGGCGGAAGTGCTGAGGGACAAGATGGAATATGTCCAGATGCCATTGGTCAATGCCGACCCACCTGACTACCCTAGGGGGAGGGAGGAAGGATGCGGTCCATCCAATGGCTTGGGTGGCTGCTTATGCATCAAGCTGACCATGTAGCACACTGCAGTGAGTCATAGGATGTTAAGCAGGGCTGTGTATCTCTCCCGGGAGGCATATGATCACGGTGTCATTCATATACATCAATTTTTTTATGTGCATATCCATACCTCGCTAGAACCATGGTGAGGTCCTGCAACAAAAATAAACAATGTTTAAAGGTAAAACAAATTTACTTAAACGTATTACTGAAAACAAATGTAAACTTATTTAATACAGGTTGACTCAAAATGAGATTCCTCATATTCAGTCTTTTGGTACTGAACCTGTTAGAAAAGTTCCCAGCTAGAACCTATAATTTGATACTATTTAGATTTATATTGAAAGGGATCATTCAAAGATGAAAGTAGGAAGGAATTGTGTATAGCTATAAAGCTATCTCAATAGAAATACTTTGTTAGAAGGAAATGTATAGCTACTAAAAAGAATCCATATCGGACTACCCTACATGTTTATTGACATTAAAGAGAGTGGGCAACATATCGGGCTTCTGTAGTATGTTGAATAACTTAGAGAGTGAGTTTGTACACAGGGATGATGGCCATTTACAAGAAGGGACGATACGACCGTACTTCATTTATTCCTGGGGATTGCGTAGCTCCCAAACTTTCAATCCAGAAAGTTTCCTTCTGGAGAATTTGTTTATCCCAATTTCCTCCTCTTGGGGTATAACTTCAAGAATAATGAATTTGTCTATTGAGGTGTCAAACTTGTGGTATAACCCTAAATGACGGCTTACTGGTGTGATTATTTTAGCATATTGCGAGTAGTAGATATGATCGTATATGCGTTGTTTGAACTGTCGTATGGTTTTGCCGACATAGAATGCTCCACATCGGCATGTCATAAGGTATACTACTCCTTCTGTGTTACATGTGGCATGGGAACGTGGCCGGAATGATTCGCCATTGGGTAATTGAAAAGCTGTACCCAGGGGCAGTAGGAACAATGTCCACATACATCGAGACCTCTGGTAGATGTAATTTTATTACGTTGTGGTTTATATTCACTTGCAGTTAGTCTATTGTAACTATATATGTTTTTTTTTTTTTCAGTAAATGCCTTTTCTGATTTAAAAAAAAAAAAATCCAATTTTTTTTTTTTTTAGGTAGTTGAATACTAAATGCCTTTTTTTTTTTTTTTTTTTTTAATTTTGGAGTTCAGACCACGAACATTCCAAGATAAAATGGTAAGGATAGCCATCATTGCTGAATAAGCGACCTAGGAACTCTCGATCACCACCAGTAATTTGTATACATAAAACATCATTTCAGTAGACCTTTCAATATTCATTTTGTGTGTTGGAATATTTAGAAAGACCTCCTACACCATCTAGTGGAGGGAGATCGGAACCACATGCTTTTAAAACCAAACGATGGGGGAAAAAAATAACACAAATGGGAGGACTTACTATGGTATTTCTCCCCAACCTGGCACCACACCCAAACTGCCATTGTGGGTTGTGAACAGTGGAACAAAAGTGTCTCAGACCAGAGTCCATTTGTACAGAAAAAAAAATAATGGTCTCTGCAGGTCTATATTTCCCCCAGATTGCTCCGGGGATACCATACTTAAACTTGTTACCAACTTTTCCCCCAACCTACCAACCAACAGCATGTACAGGAGTGAGAATTTCACTCTGGGATGTTAATGAGCCTAAACAGTTTAAATACCGCCGTCCATACTCGCCGGTAGAGTCACTATGTAGGCCCAAACTGTTTAGAATGGGGCAGAGGGGGAGCTGACAAGAGACTTTGCTAACCTTGCAAAGGAGGGACAAGCAAAAAAGAGCACAGTATGTAAGCAGCTTATGGCCAGGGGGTCATCCTCTAGGTAATTTCTCCAGCCACAGCAACGCATCTTCAGGGGAGGTGAAGAAGCAGACTGTCTCTCCATCTTGCACCCGCAGCCGAGTGGGGAACGGCATACTAAACTCGCTTTTTTTTTTTTTTGCGACGGTTGAGCTTCACATGGTAAATAGCGTCTTAACTGCTGGGTGTCCACCGACATAGTCTGGGAAGATCATGAGTTTCGTTCCCTCATAGCACATCTATCTTCCTGGCTTTTCTCAGGACCAGTCCCTGAAATTTAGGAGCCGTAGGATAAAGGTCGATGACAAAAAAGGCAATACACTGGGCATGTGGGAGGAGGGTGCGCAGCAGGTGCTCTGTAAAGGCTGTCAGATCAGAGCCTTCCACTCCCTCTGGTAGCCCCACAATGCAGAGATTATTTTGTGTCCTCTGCACGTGCCTCTAGGGCAGTGATGGCGAACCTTGGCACCCCAGATGTTTTGAAACTACATTTCCCATGATGCCCTTGCACTCTGCAGTGTAGTTGAGCATCATGGGAAATGTAGTTCCAAAACATCTGGGGTGCCAAGGTTCGCCATCACTGCTCTAGGGTCATCATTTTTGTTTGCAGTGTGTGGAGAGAGGCGGCGCACTCTTGCAGCGCGTCCTCTGTGTCCCCCACGCAGCGCTCAGCTTCTGTTGGCCTAGTGTGTAAGCGGTCGATATCCTGCTGGATCACGCTAATATCTAGTTGCATGGATTCAATCTTACCCGTGAGGGTAGCCTGACTGGCTTTGATGCAGATGATCACAACCTATCTACTCACGCAGTGGCGGGTCTGTGTCCTCTGTTTGATACACCATGTTTATGGCTGTGGTGTGAAATGGTCCCGCTTTGATTGTAGTTTTGGGTACACTGAGTTTTGTGGGGGGGGGAAGCCAAGGCTCCCTTCCCTTAGTTATTCCGGTCTTAACAGGAGGTATGCCCCTTTGCAGGCAGATTACAGCACCCGATCTGCAGGGAAACGGTGAAAAGAAGGACAATGGCTCAGAGCTCACTCAATGTGCGTCTGCCTCAGTGTCAATCTCGGAGAAAGGAAAACTCTTTGCCTACAGTTAAGGAAAGGTTCTGCTGGGGGACAACATGAGAAAGCGGAGGAGGGAGCGAGATGGTAGGAAGGGATTGAAAGAGAAGTGGGAGAGTCAGTGCTGAACTGCTCACTCGGTACCTGTAGGCTCAGCCAGTGGCTTCATATTTTGGCTCCTTGATTAAAACGTTCCCACACACATACAGTGAATGGATTGGCTGCATGGAGAGAGGTGTGAGGGTACAGGGAGGAAGAGCAGATCAAGCCTCTCCTATTTGTGTGGGGGGTGGGAATGTGCTGTCCAGACGCTCGTAGCCCAGGCTTAGGTAAGGACAGAAAGCACACTCATGTGAGAGATACAGCCAACATCCCCAGTGCTAACTGCTAAGCATGACGCTCTGTGGATAATGGAAGTTTACAAGGCTAAACGTCCCCTCCTTCTAATTTTTCGTTCATGAACGAAAACATAATTGATGTGGTTTACTTTTTTCCCCCCTTTTTTTTTTTTTTTTGTTTTCGTCACTGTAAAAAGGCCGCTGATGAAAATTGACAAATGTTTTCGTTGACTAAATTAACACTGCTTGGTGGACCTCCCAAAGATGCTTACCTTCACATCCCAATCAGGGAAACCTTGCGGAAATTTCTGAGAGTCCTGGTAAAGGGGACGGGTGTTGTGCTTCCAATCCAACGTCCTCCCTTTTGGTTTGTCTTTGGCCCCACCACATCTTTACAAAGATGGCAGAGGCACTCCATAAACTGAGATTAATTGGAAGCAGTTTTGAGGAAACCACTTATACTCAATACTCTTCTTGCATAAACTAGACTGGTTGGTTGGTTTAATCCTTGAAAAATTCCAGCTAATCCCAACTAGGGGTTCCAGACTGAACAATAAGGGAAGCCATGAGACTGATGTGTCCTATGGTGGCTGCAATACCGGTTGTCCAGTAGGCACGGTTGTATTCAAGTTCCATTCAAAGATGCATTCAAGTAGCCTGGATCATCCCATGCGCCTGAAAGCAAAGATCAAATGCTATCTGCCGTGGTGGATACTCAATCCAGCTCCTGTTAAATTTGGATAGTGATCACATGGAATCTAGCCTCTCGCCAGCGTAACTCCAAAGGTCCTCTAAAGATCCTCCCTGGTCAGCTTCGGTGGATTGTCTGAAGAAAATCCTGTGATTCTCATGAGCTCCATCCGCTGACTTTAATGGCTTGGATGTTGTCGCCCTGAGTCCTATCACTGCATATAGAAGGCTGGTTTTGCCTACTATGAGCAGTCTGTCCTTGCAAGTACAACACAGGACCTAGCTTTACTTTCTCATTCAGAACTAGTTCTTCAGTTGTCCCCGAGTACTCTCAAGGGCCAAATTTCGGCCAAATGATTATTCTTTCAACGTCTATTGGTCTGTTAAAGACCTACATACAGGAGGTAGCTTATGTTTTCCCCCAGTCATTCTTCGGTAGCTCCATGGGACTTTAGTATACAGGCTCCACCCTTTGAACCCATCAGAGTTGTATCCTTGGCTCACCTTACTCACAAGGTGTCTTTCTTATTGCTATCACCTCTTTTCAGCTTCAAGCTTCTGCATTGCAAATTTATAGGTCTGTCATCTAATCTTCAGTTCACATGTTTACTAAGTTTTTTACTAGTGGCTGTTTAGGCTTGGACATTTTTGCCACAAGGTGGCACAAGTGGCTATTTTGAGTTTAGTCTCGCCCTCATTATTGGTTTTACTGATGAGTTGGCTTTCATGTTGTAGTGTTGTGTTTTTTTTTTTCTCCCCCTTTCATTGGTATTGGGTATGTCCTCATAGTCCCTGAATCTGCCTGTGTTCTGTACAGTTTGATCAAGAAAACTAGATTTTTGACTTGCCTGTAAAATCTATTGCTTTTTAATAACAATACAGAAAAATACAATAATAAAAGCACTGCGCACCATTGTAAAACCAGTGCAGTCCTGTCGCCAAATGAAAAATCCCCAATGCTGTGGTAATGTAAATGCAGGGCCAGAGATCCTGGGTGATGTAACTGACCAAATATGGTCATGTTTGGTCAATGATGTTACCTGGGATGAGTGACTGTTTTTTTACTTTTTAGAAAACCGAGGGTAGGGAAGGAGGTGTTTGTTTTTGTTTTTTTTTGTTTTTTTTATATATTCTTCTTGCCATTTGTAGTTAGAAATGCATGCAAGCAGAATTTCTTGGTGTCCCTGGATATGTAAAAAATTAGTGTCTTTTTTGGAACATACTTTAAATATTGGGGAAAAGGTGCAGAGATTAACACTGTTCTCCATGGTTAAGGTTTTTAATTTAAAAAGTCAGCAAAACATTTTAACAGGAAATTAAAGGTTCATTATTTTCTTTCTTTCAGAATTTTGCCTGCAGAATTTTGTTTACCTCATAGACTCAAACCTATTGATAACCTTTTTCATTTTTTTTAGATGTTGTCAAATTGACAGTTAAACACATTTACATGTATTTATTTTGTTGTCTCAGGATTTGGCTACAGGGATGGTTGTCCTTCCAGTTCTTCTGGGCCAACACTTGAAGACAGGCCTACAATAAATTGGGGTATGCTTCGAGAAAATAAAGCCAAATATGAAGCAATGAAGTGGGCTGGTATGTAAATTTAATATATATTTTTAAATATATGGATTGATTTTGCCAGTGTTAACTTGGAGAGTTTAAAAATTTGTAATGCTGAAAATTTGCTGTTTGAAATAATTATGTAACTTTTTTTATAGGCTTACTTAAAATTCCTTACTATCTATATCGCATTTATTTTTTTAAATGCTTTGGGACCAGCTCTTTAACTGCTTGCTGACTAGCCGCCACAGTTACACTGTGGCAGGTCGGCTCTGCTGGGCGAGATCACGTAGCTAAACGTCCCCTCGCCGAGCAGCCAATAGGGGCGCGTGCCGCCGGAGATGCACACGCGTGCCCGGTGGTCGCGATCACCGACAGGCACCTGTGATCGCTCGTTACAGAGCGAGAATACCACACAGCTCCCGGTCTTGTCAGGGGGGGAAATGCCTGAGCGTCTGTTCATACAATGTATGAACAGCGATCAGTCATTTCCCCTAGTCAGTCCACCCCCCCTTCAGTTAGAACACACCCAGGAAACATGCTTAACCCCTTCCTCTCCCCCTAGTGTTAACCCCTTCCCTGCCAGTGTCATTTTTATAGTAATCAATGCATTTTTATAGCACTGATGGCTATAAAAATGCCAATGGTCCCAAAAATGTGTCGGAAGTGTCCGCCATAATGTCGCAGTACCGATAAAAATAGCTGATCGCCCGCCATTACTAGTAAAAAAAAATATTAAGAAAAATGCCATAAAACTATCCCCTATTTTGTAAACGCTATAACTTTTGCGCAAACCAATCAACGCTTATTGCGATATTTTTTTTTTTTACGAAAAATATGTAGACGAATACGTATCGGCCTAAACTGAGGAGAAAAAATGTTTTTTTTTTTTATGTTTTTGGGGGATATTTATTGTAGCAAAAAGTAAAAAATATTATATTTTTTTCAAAATTGTCGCTCTATTTTTGTTTATAGCGCAAAAACTAAAAACCGCAGAGGTGATCAAATACCACCAAAAAAAGGTCTATTTGTGGGAAAAAAAGGACGCCAATTATGTTTAAGAGCCACGTCGCACGACCGGGAGGTGACCGGTGGGTTGTTCTGCCTTGCAGTACACAGCGGTGGGGAAACATGGAACCTGAACCTGGTGTTTCTGCCCCAG
The DNA here is from genome assembly GCF_905171775.1 of Rana temporaria. Lineage (NCBI taxonomy): Eukaryota > Metazoa > Chordata > Amphibia > Anura > Ranidae > Rana > Rana temporaria. The sequence goes on from NC_053492.1 coordinate 228,430,630, forward strand.
CAATGCCTAAGTTATACTTTAATCCCCCTGCCGCACCTGTTGAGGCAATGTCGGCTGTCCTTGAGGTGTTTCTTGCCAGGTTTGAAGCAGTTAGTGCCCAGAAGGGGGGTACAAAGCACCCCCACCTGAGCCTGCTTCTGGGGATATCTCTGACACAGATCTGGTTCTGTCATGTCAGGTGATGCAGGCTTACCCACACGGACTGTGAGGATGACTCTGCCTCAGGGTCAGTAAATGATAGGGAGTGCGTGATACTCATAAACTTGAGGATTTGGCAGGGCCACCGGTCCCTTTTGGGTTCCGCAAACCGCCCAGCACCGCAAAAGTATTTCCCTGTATTCCATATTTTGAGCAATTGCTATGTAAGGAATGGGACACGCCACAAAGTTTTTGCTGTTCTAAAAACGTTGCGGTCCGTTATCCCTTTGAGGAGGACTTTTTGAAAAAGTGGGTCTCTCCTCCATCAGTGGACCCTCCCGTGTCCAGACTGAGTACAGCCACCACATTGCCTGTGGAAGGGGCTCCCACTTTTACGGACCCCACTGATAGAGCGGGCCACAGCCTCCACTCTATGTTCACAGTTGTGGGTTCGGCTGTGAGACCGGTTGTGGCCGGGTCTCTGGTGTCGCAGACACTGACTGAATGGGCAAAGTTGTTGCTGCAGAAGCTGGAGGAGCAGGATGCTTCCGAGACCTGCAAGGACCTGGCTGAACAATTGGTTCAGGGTCTAGAATTTGTCTGTGAGTCGGCCCTGGATACGCTTCCCTTGCTTTCCAGAGCCTCCGCCTATGTGGTGGTACTACGCCGCCTTGTGTGGCTGAAATGCTGGTCTGCGGACCAATCCTCCAAGAAGGCCTTGGTGGATTTGCCCTTTAAGGGTGAACGGCTTTTTGGGGCATCCCTGGATGACATCATTAAGGATGCTACAGGTGGTAAGAGCACACTGCTCCCACAGTCTGGGAAGGGCAAGGAGCCTCGCCGTAGGCAAGAGCCCTCTTTTACTACCCCAAAGCGTTTTTGTGCGCCCAGTGCGGCGGGAACATTTTTGCAAGGTGCTAAGGCGCCCTCTGCAGGGCAGAAGTGCCCCTGGTTCCATAAGCCTAACGAGCCTGTGGACAAACCTGCTTCCGCATGAAGGTCTGCCCCCGCCCGTGTCTCGGGTGGGGGGCCGGCTTCGCGGCTCAGTGGAGGTCTCTTCTCTCCGACCGTTGGGTTTGCGAAGTAGTTTCCTTGGGGTACAAGATAGATTTTCTCTCTTGTCCACCAAACAGATTTTTTCTTTCCAACCTCCAGCTTCCTCCATCTCGCCAGCAGGCTCTGTCAGGGGCTGTCCAGGATCTTCTGGTCAGGGGAGTGATTGTACCAGTTCCCTCGTTGGAATGGTTTCAGGGGTTTTACTCCAATCTGTTCGTAGTACCCAAGAAGGAAGGGGTCCGTCCAATCCTGGACCTCAAGGCCCTCAATTGCTTTGTCAAGGTGCAAAAATTCCAGATGCAGTCGATTCGCTCGGTAATAGCAGCACTCCATCAAGGGGACCTACATGTTCCCATATGCACGAAGCACCAGAAGTTTCTGTTCTTTACGATCGGAGAGGGCCACTTTCAATTTGTGGCCCTCCTGTTTGGCCTGGCCTCAGCACCACGGGTTTTCACCAAGGTGCTCGCCCCAAAACTGGCCCTATTGAGACAGCGAGGGATCGCTATTGTGGGATATCTGGACGACCTTCTCCTGAGAGCTTCCTCAGGCTCAGAATTAGAAGAGGACGTGTCTATCACGTGTCAGACTTTCCAAGAGTTCGGCTGGCTTCTGAATATCCAGAAGTCAGTGTTGGTTCGTCTCTCTGCGTCTGGAACAGTGTTTCTCAACTTCAGTCCTCAAGGCACACCAACAGGTCATGTTTTCAGGATTTCCCTCAGTTGAAACGGCTGTAGTAGTTATACTAAGGCAGTAAAACTGATCAAATCACCTGTGCAAAATAATGGAAAGCCTGAAAACATGACCTGTTGGGGCGCCTTGAGGACTGGAGTGGAGAAACACTGGTTTGGAATACCTAGGACTAGTACTGGATTCTGCGGAGGCGAGAGGTTTTCTCCCAACAGAGAAACTCCAGACACTGCATTCTGCGGTACAGCAGTTGTTGACCCAGAAGTGGTCGTCTCTTCGATTTCTGTATGAGAGTTCTGGGTCTGATGGTGGCCTCTTTCGAGGCTGTTCCTTATGCCCAATTCCACACCAGGGAACTACAGAAGGAGATTCTGTCACGTTGGGACAAGCTCCCGTCTTCTCTGGATTACCAGATTCAGATGAGTCAACTGGTCAAGTCTTCCCTGGTATGGTGGCGGACGTCTCCAGTGCTTCGGACCCGGAAGTCTTTTCTGCCGTGCCAATGGACAGTGGTCACGACGGATGCCAGCCTCTCCGGCTGGGGGGGGGGGGCGTTTGGGGCACCCAGTCAGCCCAGGGGCGCTGGACTCTGGAGGAGTCCCGCCTTTCAATCCAATGTTCTGGAGCTCCGAGCAATCAAGCTGTGCCTTGCCAGGTGGTCCCTGGAGCTGCAGGGCCGACCGGTCAGGATCCAGTCCGACAACGCCACGGCCATGGCGTAAGTCAATCAGGGAGGCACACGAAGCTCGGCTGCAGCGCTGGAAGTCGCGCACATCCTTCGGTGGGCCGAGAGGTCTGTTCCAGCTCTGTCGGCCGTGTACATTCCGGGTGTTCAGAATTGGCAAGCCGACTACCTGAGTCGCCAAACACTGGACCCAGGAGAATGGTCACTTAATCCGGAGGTGTTTCGGAGTCTGTGCCTAAAGTGGGGCACTCCAGACGTGGACCTCTTAGCGTCCCGTTTCAATCGGAAGGGACCACGGTTCGTGGCCAGGTCGAGGGACCCGTGGGCGGATGCGTCAGACGCGTTGGTGGCACCTTGGGGTCACTATCGCCTGATTTACGCATTCCCTCCTCTGAAGCCTCTTCCTCGTCTGCTGCGCAGAGTGGAAGCCGAGGGGATTCGAACAATCCTGATCGCCCCAGACTGGCCGTGCCGCTCCTGGTACACGGACCTGGTGGCAGACGCCCCCTGGCGTCTACCCCTGAGAGAAGATCTTCTGTCGCAGGGTCCGATTTTCCACCCTGCTTTACAGTCACTGGCTTTAACGGCGTGGCTGTTGAGAGCCAGGTACTGAAGGACCGAGGCTGCTTATCTGCTACGGCTCCGTTCCGGAAGTCGGACTCACTGTTCGTGTAGGTGGCTGGTCCCAAAAAGGGTCTGGCAGTCTCGTCGGCCACCATTTCTAGATGGATCTGACAGGTTGTGCTTCAGGCCTATGCCCTGAAGGGGCGGGCGCCTCCCTTTCGGGTTACACCACATTCGACCAGGGCGATTGGTGCCTCTTGGGCTTTCCGGCATCAAGCCTCTGTGTTACAGGTGTGTAAGGCAGCGACCTGGTCATCGGTCTTGTTTTGCGAGGTGGATGTGAGTGCATCTTCTGATGCCTCCTTCGGCTGCAAGGTGTTACAGGCGGCAGTTTAAAGTTGGGAGTTCCTCCGTTTTGGGTAACTCCGGTTTTGTTTGGGGTGTAAGCTTGGTTTGCTGTGGTGTTTTCCCACCCCTAGAATTTTTGGACACTGCTTGGGGACGTCCCTAAGGTCAAAGGCTGCTGTGTCCGTCCATGAACGGAAGAGAAAATAGGATTTTTGTACTCACCGTAAAATCCATTTCTGAGTTCATGGACGGACACAGCACCCACCCCTCCTTTTGTTTGTACTGCTTGTTACGAACTGGAGCTGCTAGAGCAGGGTGTGGGTTATACCCGGGGAACCACGCCCCCTGGGAGGAGCTGCACTGAGGAAAGTGTTAACACCTAAAGTGCTTTGTTTCTGCCTAACTCTCCTGAAGGAAGCGGATAAAACCCTAAGGTCAAAGGCTGCTGTGTCCGTCCATGAACTCCGAGAAATGGATTTTACGGCGAGTACAAAAATCCTATTTTTTTTCCTCACGCTAATAGCTAATATTAGCGTGAGGAGAAAAAAAAAAAAAACGATCGCTGGCTTGTTCACAAGGGACATCGGTCCCGAAGAGGAAGGAGGCACATCTGCCTCAACTAAGTGCCCAAAAATACCCCCTCCCAGTGCCACAGCGCCCACAGTGCCACCTCTCAATGCCCACCAGTGCCGCCTTATCGGTGCCCACCAGTGACGCCTTATCGGCGTACATCAATGAAGGAGAAAAATTACCCGTTTGCTAAATTTTATAACAAAAAAAAACATGTATTTTTTTTAATCTGTATTTTTTAAAAAGTTTTAACAAAAAATAAAAACCAGAGGTGATCAAATACCACAAAAAGAAAGCTCTATTTGTGGGGGGAAAATTATAAAAATGTCATTTGGGTACAGTGTTGCATGACCGTGCAATTTGTCATTTTGCGACAGCGCTGAAAATTTAACTGGGCAGGAGGGGGGGTTTCAGTGCCCAGTAAGCAAGTGGTTAATGTTTAATCTTATAGTAGAATCTAATACATAAACATTGTATTGAGATCTGATTACTAGTTTTGGGTTATTGGATTTGATGTAAAATATGGTCAAAAAAAGGTTACAGGTATAGATTGTCCACTAGGTGGTGTTAACAACTTTACATCAAGATGTTAAATGTATGCATTTTTATACTTTATAATTTTATCCTTTATACTGTTTGGAAAAATTAGAACAGACTTTTAACCACTTAAGGAAAAAAGGAAAATTGCGCTAATCGAATATAAATTAAGTGAATAAATGGGAAGGCTGCAATAGCGTGAACTAACACAAAACAAATATAAAAAGAAAGAAAAATTGCGCCAACCAAAGGACTTCACTGTTTATATTATTGTACTACTGGTTGGCGCAATTTTTCTTTCTTTTTATATTTGTTTTGTGTTAGTTCACGCTATTGCAGCCTTCCCATTTATTCACTTAATTTATATTCGATTAGCGCAATTTTCCTTTTTTCCTGATTCTCCATTTATTATTATTGCTGCTTATCATATTCTGAAATATGGATATTTTCGATTTCCGGGCCAAGAATATGGTCAAATTGGATGGTGTTTTTGAGGTATATAAAGAGGATGAGGGTGACCTTGGAGGGATCTTTACGAGATTAAAAAACCTCTTGATATCTGAAAACCACACCAAATGGGATATTGCCTATTTAGAGACCTATATTAAGCTACAGATGGTCCCACGTAGCCTCCGATGGGATGTAGCACCCCAAAAGGGTGATATAGACCTTGAGGAGTGGTATAAATATTTTAATCAAGCTGGGGTATCATTCCTCAAATTTTTGGTCTCTAAAAAGACTAGCAAATTACTAAAATTGGATGAAGAGGTTAAGGTGATCAAGGAGAAACTTGGTCCCCTTGCCACCAATGATGAGTATAAAGAAAAATCCCTTGCTCTTCTTAAAGTCCTTGAGAAAGAGGATAAAGAACAGAGGGTTAAAAAAAAGAAGAAATATAATAGGGACCTTGGGGACTATCAAAGTGAGATAGTTTTCAATTGGCAGAAAAAACTCTTGGAGGAGGCGGCCAGATCCAATTCCAATGAGATGGACACCTCGGCCCCACAGGTTGTTGGGGGTACTGTGGGTTTTTCACAGATCTCCCACAATGCCCAGAAGAAAATTCTCAACAACACTAGAGGAAGGGGTGGTTCCCTATACCAATCTCCTAGAAGGACCCCAAATGTCTCAAGAGGTAGCATTGCCCAACAGCATCAAAGCCGCCCTACGATGCCCCCTGGCCCACCCCACAATCAGGGACCGGGTCCGGTCTATCAGGGCCCTCAATTTAAATCAAGAGGGCACAACTCTCGTGGTAGAGGGTGGAGTCATAATCCTCTAAGAGGTAGAGGGTCTTATACTGGCCATACAGACAATTGGAGATCAAACCAAACAGCTGATTGGGGCCCTCACTCCCCGTCCACTTACCAATCATCTGGCGCATCAGGATGGGACTATAATGTCCCAATCCAAAATTCCTTTTTTCCACTCAGGGATGGAGAGGGTCCTGACGAGTATTGGGGTTATGAACCTAACCCTCTCCCGATGCAATATTCTAATACAAATTATTACAATAGTTCAGCTAACCCCCCGATACCTCGACCTTCTAATGATCAAGGAAGTTGGGGTTTTCACAAACCCCAACAAGGCAAAAAAAGACAGGGAGAAAGAGGAGAGGAACCAGAGGGGGGAGGCGAACTAGAGCCGCCAAAGCGGTCAAAAATTTAAAGAAAGGGCAGGGGATTTTTAATTTAAGTTCGAAGGTCTTGAGCGAATCAGAACAGCTCATTTTGGACCAAGGGCTTAAATTTGCACCCCCAAAGGGTCTGGACAAATTCCATACGTATATGGATATTCACAAGTTTGTTCGGAAATTGAGCATTAAGAGGTATATGGCTACTAATACTTTCTCTAATCCAGTTGTGTCTAACATCTATACCCACTCAGGTCTGTCCAATGCATCCCTATTCAACCCTCCAGGGAATTTGGCACCCTCTCTTAAAGTCTTTCGTGACGTTTTATTGAGAGACTTAGATTTGATGGAAATTAAAAAAGCACGCCTGAATAAATCAATGCAGGAGGGTTTAGATCTACTCTGCCATAATAAAGAATTGGTAGTCAGACCTGCGGATAAGGGTGGGGGGATTGTAGTTTTGGACAGATCTGATTATTTGAGGGAGATGAACAACATTTTGGGTGATTCTAACACTTACTCAATAATACAGTCTGATCCTAAAAATAAATACAAAAAAGAATTGGAGGCTATAGTGGCCAAGGGGTTTTATGAGGGTATTTTAACTCCCAAAGAGAGGTTATACATGATCCCATTGGCACCACGGACGCCAACAATTTATTATCTGCCCAAACTCCATAAGGATCCTGTCTGCCCCCCGGGGCGTCCCATTGTCAGTGGCATCGACTCTGTGACGTCCCGGGTAGGTAGATATGTGGACTTCTTTCTACAGCCACTAGTCAAGAGGATGCCATCATATGTAAAAGACTCCAGGCACATTATTAATCTTTTGGCTGGTCTCACTCCTCGAAATGGTATGTGGTTAGTCACGATTGATGTGACATCTCTGTACAGCATCATTCCCCATGCCTTGGGTTTTGATGCTGTCTGTTTCTATCTAACACGTGATTCTGGCCTCCCTGCCAAACAGGTAGTTTATTATGTCACTCTTAAAGTTCGCCACCTCCTCGAACTACTTCTGGTTTGAGGGGAAGTTCTATAAACAAGAAACGGGCGTGGCCATGGGGGCTAAATATGCCCCCAGCTTGGCCAATTTGTTTATGGCCAAGTGGGAGGAGGATGTCATCTATAGTAATGATATACCGGAGCTCATGTTATGGGCTAGGTATATCGATGACATCCTCCTCCTATGGGATGGTACCCTTGACAAGTTGGAGGGATTCATGTTCGATCTGAATCTTAACCAGAGGGGGATCCAACTAAAATTTGAAGCTAGCCAATTTGAGGTCCACTATTTGGACCTCAAAGTTAGCATTAAGAATAATGAGTTTGGCACTTCAACATTCTTTAAAGCGACGGATCGCAACTCTTTTATCCCTTTAAATAGTTGCCATCATAGTCAGTGGCTCAGATCGGTTCCAAAGAGCCAGTACCTCAGGCTCCGTAGGAACTGTTCTGACCCTCTTGAGTTCTCTGAGCAGGCCAAGGTACTGACCGGTCGCTTTTTAGAGAAGGGTTACAACTTAGAGTCCCTAAATGAGACCTTAGAGACCGTTAGCCGTATCCCCAGAGAGGATCTTTTGGTGGAGCGACCCCAAGTAGTAGGCGACCAATTTCAGGGCTGTGCTCCCTTTATCACTGATTATTCTATTCAGCACGGGAGCATCAAACAGCTTTTGAATAAACATTGGCATTTGGCAAGGAATGACCCCATTCTTAAGGGGCTTTTGCCCGAGAAACCAAAGGTTGTTTTTAGAGGTGCACCAAGCTTACGCAATCAGGTTGCACCAAATATTTTAAATCCCCCTCAGAATGGTTTTAATACATTTTTTAATCAATTAACGGGTTTTTATCAATGTAGAAGGTGTAGAGTTTGTTCCCTGAATTCATGTAGGAGTAGACGTACGATTAGGTTTGAATCGACCGTTACAAGGAAGGAGCACCCAATAAAGCCTTTTATTACTTGCGAAACCACAGGAGTTGTGTATTTGATTCAGTGTCCATGCGGCCTACAATATGTGGGCCGTACCAAGCGACCTTTGCGTGTTCGGTTAAACGAACACATTACCAACATCCTTAATGGTTACGATAAGCATTCGGTGTCAAAGCACTATCTCCTTAAACATAACAGAGATCCATCAAATACACTCTTTTTAGGCATCGACAAATTTAAACCTAATTGGAGGGGGAGTGCTTTAGTTAGAGAAATTTCCAAGCTAGAAATGGCTTGGATACACCGGCTCAAGTGTTATACGCCTCATGGTCTAAATATAGACACAGACATAAATGCTTTTATAAATAATGCTTGACGTCACTATGGCAATTCTATGTCTATATTGTTGTATAAAATGATTTTGTATAGTGGTTTTATTCATTGTAAACTTTTTAGCCTCATTTTGACTTCACCAGGATGGGACCAATTTTCTATTTTTCAATTTTTACCTTATATATTTTTTATATATATTTTTTATACTAATGGTTGGTTCACTATTTATATTCACTTATATTTACACTAGTAACAGTATGTCAATTTGGAGATGAGGGTTGGTTTAATCATGTTCCAAAGTTTTGAATATATACTATTTATATGTATATTAATTTATTCATATGATTATTTAATCCCTATGGGGTTTCCTATTTAAGTTTAATTTCTTCTAAATATTCATTATTTTCTGTTTGTAGCATCCTGATCTATATATGTGTGAGGTATTGCTCACTCTGATATGAGTATCTATAGGTTGGTAGTTCCAGCTCTGGCCACGAGAGGGACCGACTGTATTTTTTCAGGATGGATTTTTTAATTTATGCACGCTTTGTATTATATTCATTTATATGCACAAAACACCAATTCTTTATACTTTTAATACTGTCCCCTTTTTTATTAAAGGGATAGCTCCCTGTCTTTAGCCTTACGTACACACATATACATCTATATTTATTTGTATTCTTATTTCGATTTCCTATTTGGTTAAGGGCACTTAAGGTCCCGCACACATTAAATATCAATTTTTTCCCATTTTCAAAATGGCGATTTGGCTATTTCCGGTTCCTGGCAGTCAAAGCGAGGCCTGGGTATATTTAGCGGTGGTTCACTGCAGAGCCCATTCCCATTAAGAACGTCATATTGTGACGAAACGCGTCTGGGACGGAGTGCAGTGACGTCACCGCGTACAGGAAGGGCTCCTGTTAGATGCCGGCCGGCAAATGTTTATTCGCTCTCTATTTACCTTCGCCTGTAAGTAGTTTTAATCTTTTTAATTAAAAACTGTTAGTGCATACTACCCTATGTGCGGTCTCCTTCCTTTCATGTTGACACTGACTGGGCTGTGACATGCTATGAGGACGTAAATCGCTATTATACGCTGCTGCACCCCATCGTGGACTTCTTAAAGGGACCGTGACCTGGTGTATTCCTGGCTATTATCCGATGTTTAGAAGTATCCTACAGTTATTTGAATAACGCTGTTATCAAATTACCTTGTGGTAAGCCTCAGTCCATATGGTGGCGGGTCACGACTGTCAATTATCTTTACACTGGGTGCTGCCTGGGTTGAAAATTTCGTTTATGGACTTTGTTATTGGATCTTTTTAACAATTTGTTCACGATTTATGCACTTATATGGTGCACATTTTTTCTGTGTTTCACGTGTAGAAGACACAAAGGACTTCACTGTTTATATTATTGTACTACTGGTTGGCGCAATTTTTCTTTCTTTTTAACCACTTAAGGACAGAATGGCATGGCTGGGCAAATGAACGTACAGGTATGTCCCCTTTAATGTGGCGCCGTACCTGCTGGACCCGCGGACTCTATGTCCGCCAGTGTCCCACGATCGTGTCACGGACCTGAAGAACAGGGAGATGTCAGTGTAAATTCAACATCTCCCCGTTCTTCCTAGTGACATGTCACTGATCGAATGCTCCCTCAGGAGCAGCGATCAGTGATGTGTCACTCGTAGCCAACCCACCTAACAGTTGGAATCACTCCCTGGGACACACTTAACCCTTTTTAGCGCCCCCTACAGGCTAACCCCTTTAGGTACTCTTCCTCTATATAGTCACTCCTGTTGTTTTTTTTTTAAAGCAGGTAAATATTGGATTCCAAGCAGAAGCAACGTCTTGTCATTGAGTTCTTGATGAGGCTGTTTTTTTTTAAACATTATATATTTTTAATTTTTTACTAGTGTCTGCAAGGTGGATGACACGATTTGTTTGAACTCTCTGAGCTCCAGGCCTCACTAACCCCACTAACTGTTCTTAAATTAATCCAAAGTATTGACTGATCGGATCCATTTGACACAGGCTTTATATGCTTGGATTAATAGTACCCGTGCCTCGCAAAGAAGACTCAAGATCCTGCAAGGTTTTGCCTGTAAGGCCCCTTTCACATTTATACGACTTCAAAGTCGTGCGATTTTTGTGGCCGCGATTTTGTGGCCGCGATTTGGGATCAGTACAACTCCGACTTTGCCACAACTTTGTTTTTATTGGTTAATGCCATACATGGTGTGAGGCAATTCCTTTTCCTGCCACCGCAGTTGTCATTGCTGCTGCGGCAGTAGCAGTGCATGAGGAAGAGGAGGAGAAGCGGAGGCAGAGAAGACGTTGATATTGGGTACATCCCATCATTGCCAATCGTGAAGATCGATCATTTTGGGGTCCTCTATAATGAAGCATGAGAAGAATGCTCCTTACATTGGTGGTCAGTGAGAAGAATGCTCCTTACATTGGTAGTCAGTGAGAAGAATGCTCCTTACATTGGTGGTCAGTGAGAAGAATGCTCCTTACATTGGTGGTCAGTGGGAAGAATGCTCCTAACATTGGTGGTCAGTGGGAAGAATGCTCCTTACATTGGTGGTCAGTGGGAAGAATGCACCTTACATTGGTGGTCAGTGGGAAGGATGTCCCTTACATTGGTGGTCAGTAGGAAGAATGCTCCTTACATTGGTGGTCATTGAGAAGAATGTTCCTTACATTGGTGGTCAGTGGGAAGAATGCTTCTTACATTGGTGGTCAGTGGGAAGAATGCTTCTTACATTGGTGGTCAGTGGGAAGAATGCTTCTTACATTGGTGGTCAGTGGGAAGAATGCTCCTAACATTGGTGGTCAGAGGGAAGGATGTCCCTTACATTGGTGGTCAGTGGGAAGAATGCTCCTTACATTGGTGGTCAGTGAGAAGAATGTCCCCTTCATTGGTGGTCAGTAGGTCATTGTCTTTGTAGTTTATCTTGTCTTTGTAGTTTGGGTCACACAAATCATAAATAGCTCGGCACTCACGGATAAATCGAATGATTTGCTCATTATCAAGGACGTCTCTTTTTTTTTTTTTTTTTTTTTTACCTGTTTGGAGCACATTGTTCCTGAATGAATAACTAGGAAGTGAATGTGTGGTGGAAAAATGTGCTTGGGAGGGGCTTCTATGCTGAAAGGATTGGGTGGGACAAGGGTTAAAAAGCTGTTTGTGCTTACAAAGTCGTACTGAAATCGTGTATTATTCAGGTACGATTTGCATGCTACTTGAGGGTTTAACATTGAGTTGTTGTCTCCCCCCCCCCCCCCCCCCCAGGCATTCTTAGTAACTAGTCTTCAGATCTTATAGAACAATGTAAAAGGGAGGGTGTATGCTGCCATGGGAAAGGTAAGTATTCCATTTTCCTGGTGCCTCCGTGGCAGCATATCAAAGGTAAATAACTCACTTACAGAGAGGGTACTGCAAAGAAATAATTTTTAATAAGTTATAGAGCGGAAAGCTCTAGCGTCCGCCTTCCAAAATCTCGGGAGGTAAGTGCTGCCAGATCTAGGCTATAGTGTGACATGAAGGTGTTGAAGGATGACCAACTCGCCGCCCTGCAAATTGTCTCCGGGGAGACCCGAGCCAAAGCTGCCCAAGATGAGGCGATCCCTTGTGTTGAGTGAGCATTCACTGCATTTGGGATTGGAAGACCACTAGCCCGATACGTTTTCTGGATTAGCTTCACAATCCAGCTTGCTACTGTTGTCTTGGAGGCTGCTCTTCCTGTCCTTGCACCTCTGGGAATGATAAAAAGACGTTGGTCTTTTCGGAACTCACGAGTTAGACCTAGGTAATATTTCAAGGATCTGGCTACATCTAGCTTGTGTAAATTCGAGGAGGCTTGATCTTCCCCAAAGGCTGGAAGGACCCATTCCTGGTTGAGATGTTAAGCTGAAGGTACCTTTTTGGGATGAACTGGTGAATGGGCTGCAGGACCACTCTGTCCGGAAAAAAGGTGATGTAGGGCTCCTGAGCTCTAGAGCCTGAATTTGACACTCTGCGCTCCGATGTGATGGCGATCAAAAAGACAGTTTTCCAGGTAATCTCTTCTAATGAACACTCCTCCGTAGGTGCGAAAGGAGGACGAGCTAGGGCCTCGAACAATTGTCAGATCCCATTTGGAGTATAAAGCCTTCCTGGGAGGGTGTAGCCTCAAAGCTGCTTTTAGGAACCGGTATACTAGAGGGTTTAGTGCTCAGCGTGTGTCTGTCAGTGCTGAGATGGCCAAAACCTAGACTTTTAGGGTGCCGAGACCTAAACCTAAGTCTAGGCCCGACTGTAAGAAAATAAGAACATTATGGACTCCAGGTATTAGTGGATCGAAATGGTTGGATTCTGCCAAGTCCACAAATTTTTTCCATATCCTGTAATAAGTGGCATTCGTGGATGACTTCCTTGCTTGCAGTAGAGTTTGAATAACTTCTCGAACACTCTAAGTTGCCCAGCCTTTTCCACTCAATCTCCAGGCCTTCAAGTCTAGAATTTCTGGATGTGGGTGAAGGAAGTGGCCCTGGAATAGGTTGCTCTTGTGTGGAAGAGGAAGTGGACTGCATAGTGACAATCTGACTAGGAATGGGAACCATGGCCTCTTCGGCCAATGTGGAATAATTGCCAGGATGGTGACATCCTCCTTCGTCAGACGCTGGAGAAACCTCAGAATTAGGGGAATCGGAGGGAACTCATATCCCAACTGGAAGATCCAAGGCTGGACTAGGGCATCTACTCCTGCTGATGTCGGAGATGGGAGTCTCGAGAAAAACAGTGGCGTTTTCGCATTGAGTGGGGAGCGAAGAGATCTACCTGGGGAGTTCCCCACCGTTGGCATATCCATTCGAAAACTTCCTGGTCTAGCGACCAGTCGTTGTTCACAAATGATCTTGAGAGGTGTAGTGATAAAATGTATAGTGGAGTCCAGTTAGATAATTGATATTTAGGTATTAGTATGATAACTATAAATTATGTTCTGCAACAATAACAGAGTTCTCCAGAGTGCATTTTATTTGACTTCCAATACAGAACAAAGTTCAAAGTCCACAGATGATATAAATCCAACTGAGTAATTCAAAGTCCCATTTGACTAGATCAGTTCTAGACCTATACCTTCATATTCATACAGAGTGACAAGGCTCAAGTCTAATTACCATCAATAAATACTTCCTTACGTAGGTAAACAATGTACCCTTTGAGGTTAACAGGCCATACCTCACACCTAGGTAGTCTTGCATAAGATTAACACATCTAAGGGTCTTCAGCTGTCCCTTTTGATATGTCAGAATTCAGCTGGCTTGGACAGTTCAACTGAATTCCTGGTCAATATGGTAATGTGATACAATATCCTACATAAATCGGCCAACATATTACAATAAGAGGTGATCGGCTAATTGGTTCTCGAGGGCTGGAATATAAGATGCCCGAAGACTGCACAGATTTTCCTCTGCCGAAGATATTATTGGGGTCACTTCGTTGGATAGCGCCCTGCTGTGTGCGCCCCCCTGGTTCTGCACATAGGCAACTGCCGCTCTGTTGTCCATTTAGAGTAGAATGGATTTGCCTCTGACAAGGGGGGCTTAATGTAGGATTGCCATCCAAGCGACGTTGGATATTATCCCTTCTGCATTGAACGGCCACTTCCCTTGTACTAGTCTGTTCTGGACTTGTGCTCCCCAACCGAGCTGACTCGCATCTGATGTAAGAACGGTCCACGAGGTAGGCCCGAGAGGCCGAGACACCAGAAGGTTGGGGGGGTCTTGTCCACCACCAGAGGATGGATTTCATTGTAAGAGTAATGACTATTCTCTGTTTGAGGTGATTCTTCCTCTATTGCTCCAGAAACCCCAATTGGAAATCTTGCAGGTGCCATCTGGCCCATTTTACCATTGGGATGCATGATGAGGGGGACCCTATGAGGCTTAGACAATCTGATGCTGGCATGATATGGCTTCCCAGTGCTCGCTTCACTTTCTGTATTAAGATCGGAATCTTCTCTGGTGGAAGAGAAACTGCCCTTTCTGGGGTGCTGAATAAGGCTCCCAAGTAAGTCATCCTCTGCGTAGGCGTCAATTGGCTCTTTGAAAAGTTGATCAGCTGGCCAAACTGGGTTAAGGTGTTCAGGACTATTCGAACATGTTCTTCTAAAGTGCTCTTGTGCTGGGACAGGCTCAGTATATCGTCCAGATAGTACAGTACTCGTATCCCCCTCTCTCGGAGGGGCGCCAGGATGGCCCCTATGACCTTGGTGAAGGTTCTGGGTGCTGATGAGATCCCAAATGGGAGGCACTGGAACTGGAGATGTAGATTGCCTACTCTGAACCGCAGAAAATGCTGGAACTGGCTGTGGATGGAGATGTGAAGGTACGCGTCTTGGAGGTCTATAGAGGCCATCCAATCCGCTGGTTGAACTGATAGAATTATCGTGTTTAGTGACTCCATCTTGAAGTGTTCTAATCAAATATATCTGTTCAACCTCTTTAGGTCCAGCACGGGCCTCCATCCTCCCGTCTTGGGGACTAAAGACTGGAGAATAGAATCCCGAGTATGTCTCTGAGACTGGCACTGGTAGAACTGCCCCTTGCTGCAGGAGTATCCGGATGTATTGGAATAGTACCTCCTTTTTCTCTTTGGATGCCGGGATCTTGGTGGGTTGGAAGGAAAAGGGTGGGGGGCGGGTTTTGAATTTCCAAAAGTGTCCCTGGAGGATGGTGGACACTACCCAATGATCTGTGCAATTTTCCACCCAAACCTGGGCGAAAGACCTGGGTCTGGGTGGCAGGGGAGTCAAAAAGACTTCTGATTTTCACCTGCTGATGTCGAGGGCTTTGGCTTCCCCAGCCTGAGAAAGGAAGCTTGAGACCCTTTCCAGCCTCTTCTGTACTCCTTCCCTGGACAATAAGACCTGGAATATCTTGCTCTTTGCTGGGTAGCTGGTCTAGGAGCGAACCTTTTTCCTTCTGTTCCTATCTTGAGGAATCGGGTGCTTTTTCCACCTGTGACCCTGGTAATTGCCGAATCCATCTTTTCGCCAAACAGCCTTTCCATCGTACGGGATACGACACCACGATTGTTTTGAGGACGGATCTGTTGCCCACGGCTTCAGCCACAAAGCTCTTCTGGCCTTGATGGAATATAGCATGGCTCTGGAAGAACATCTTAAGACATCCTATAGCTGCTTCTGGGGGGTAAAATCTTGCGCCTAAATTAAATTAAATATATGAATATATATATATTAAAGTGGATGACCTGAGCTGCAGTCCAAGTGATTGCAAAATGATTCTGCAGTGACGTGAATATGTGAAAAAGAAACGGATGCGCTAGGAAAATTAAGCAATTGAAATAAATAAATAACCAATTGATCAAGGTGATAATAATAATAAATATCCAGCAATCATAAGTGAAGGGTGGGATAATAAAACATTTAAATAATAATATAAAGAGTGTTAATGTCCATCAAAAGTGCAGGACTCCCTATTAGGGGAGATCGTAGACAATAATGTGCAATAAACAGTCCAAACAGCAGTGAAAATAAGCTTGCAAGATGTATCCACTAGTTCTGTGCAGACTTCCACCTCCACCAGAAATAAAGGGAAATAATCACCGTAAACAAAGTGCTCATGGATGGCACCTTACCAGAAGATGTTGACCTCTAACTAAAAAGAGGTCAAATAAGCATGGATAAACCATAACATCTAGGCTCCAAAAGATTTGATGGTGGCAGATCCAGCATCACATAAAGCAAACCAAAAGAGAAATCGCCATAGAGTAATAACGTTTATTAAAACAATTTAAGACAGGCAATGCCAAATTGGCCCCTTACTTGAAAAGTGCCTTAACCCGGCACTGAGGCTGGTCTGCGTTGAATGATTGTGGAGAGATAGGTCCCACGCTCCAGCAGCGGCGTGCGTTCCACCTCTCTGCAGGAGAGGACCAGCGTGACCGGAAGTTCGTCGGAATTTGCGCGATCAGTGCGCCTCGACGTACGTTTCGTGATTGACACGTCGTCAGGAAGCGTCGCTGGCCACGCATCAAGCCAACCATTTGGGGTGATGACAACTACTGATGGTCAACCTTTGCATTTGACCATCGTTATTACTGTAACTACGTTTTTGGTCACTATGTGCATTCATCTGCACATTCTTTTAATGTTTGTTATTTATATATGCAATATTGTTTTTTATCGCGGCTTGATCAGCCAATCCATTGCTGTATTCACTGTATAGTTGCCTGAACTGGGACCGAGGCTGTCATAGTTTTTGTTCCCCCCACATAATTTGATTGGACGGCCTATATTACTGGCTTGATGCGTGGCCAGTGACGCTTCCTGACGACGTGTCAATCACGAAACGTACGTCGAGGCGCACTGGTCACGCAAATTCCGACAGACTTCCGGTCACGCTGGTCCTCTCCTGCAGAGAGGTGGAACGCACGCCGCTGCTGGCTTCCTGGAGCGTGGGACCTATCTCTCCACAATCATTCAACGCAGACCAGCCTCAGTGCCGGGTTAAGGCACTTTTCAAGTAAGGGGCCAATTTGGCGTTGCCTGTCTTAAATTGTTTTAATAAACGTTATTACTCTATGGCGATTTCTCTTTTGGTTTGCTTTATGTGATGCTGGATCTGCCGCCATCGAATCTTTTGGAGCCTAGATGTTATGGTTTATCCATGCTTATTTGACATCTTTTTAGTTAAAGAGGTCAACATCTTCTGGTAAGGTGCCATCCATGAGCACTTTGTTTACGGTGATTATTTTCCTTTATTTCTGGTGGAGGTGGAAGTCTGCACAGAACTAGTGGATACATCTTGCAAGCTTATTTTCACTGCTGTTTGGACTGTTTATTGCACATTATTGTCTACGATTTCCCCTAATAGGGAGTCCTGCACTTTTGATGGACATTGACACTCTTTATATTATTATTTAAATGTTTTATTATCCCACCCTTCACTTATGATTGCTGGATATTTATTATTATCACCTTGATCAATTGGTTATTTATTTCAATTTCTTAATTTTCCTAGCGCATCCGTTTCTTTTTCACATATAGCTGCTTCTGCCATAAAAGCCGAAGCCAACTTCAGCTCATCCAAAGCCTTAATGATCTCTTCGGTGTCTATGCCTCCTCCTGAGGGCTGTTTCAATGTTATCCGACCACACCCTAGTGGCCCTAGAAATGGATGATAAAGCTACTGCTGGCTTGCAGGCTCCCCCGGTTGCTTGGTATACCTTCTTGAGGTCTGAGTCGATTCTTCGGTCCAGGACATCTCTAAAAGAGACTGCGTCCTCTAATTTTAACTATTTACTCCTTTTAAATACTTAAACCCCCCCCTCCCCCCATCCTTTTTTTATTTTTTGTTTAACTTTCGGTTTTCTTTACTTTGGCCGGGATCCATTTTTTGCCCAAAGAATAGGAGTAGGGGAACACCAGCGATGCTACCTCCCTGACAGCCTGACAACTAATGAGAAGTCAGGCTGTTTAAGTATCATGGGAGTACCAAGATGGCCGCCCGCTACCTTCTGCGCATGCGCCGATGGAACTTCTCCCCCCCAAGATGACGAGGTTGAGCTCTGTGAAGCACGCAAAGCACCTACGGCTATGGAGGGGACCGAGCTGCACGGGGAACCTGCCCTGGAGAGCCCCTCTCCTCCAAACTTTGTGTGGCAATGGCGGGATGCGCCTGAGAGGTGCCAGCATGCGCCCGGAAGTTGAAACTGAGGACCCCTAAGGTACCCAATAAAAAATACAGGCTTGTGTAGAAGTGTATAGTAGAGGTCGACCAATATGGGTTTTTCTCTGGCCGATGCCGATATTTAGAAATCGGGGCAGCCGATGGCCGATATGAGGCCGATTTTTGCGGCCGATATTTTGGGCCGATTTTTGGATTGGGATGCATTGTGGAGGGGGATGGATGGTGCTGGGCGTGGGTGGGAGATGCGTTGTGGAGGGGGAAAGATGGTGCTGGCTGTGCCTGGGGGATGCATTGTGGAGGGGGGTGAATGAATGGTGCTGGGCGTGGGTGGGGGATGCGTTGTGGAGGGGGATGGATGGTGCTGGGCGTGGGTGGGGGATGCATTGTGGAGGGGGATGGATGAATGGTGCTGGGTGTGGGTGGGGGATGTGTTGTGGAGGGGAAGAGATGGATGGTGCTGGCGGTGGATGTGTTGTGAAGGGGGATGGATGGATGCAGCTGGCCGTGGGTGGGGGATGTATTGTGAAGGGGGATGGATGGAGCTGGCCGTGGGTGGGGGATGTATTGTGAAGGGGGATGGATGGATTGAGCTGGCCGTGGGTGGGGGATGCATTGTGAAGGGGGATGGATGGATGCAGCTGGCCGTGGGTGGGGGATGCATTGTGAAGGGGGATGGATGGATGGAGCTGGCCGTGGGTGGGGGATGCATTGTGAAGGGGGATGGATGGATGCAGCTGGCCGTGGGATGCATTGTGAAGGGGGATGGGTGGGTGGGGGATGTATTGTGAAGGGGGATGGATGGATGCAGCTGGCGGTGGGTGGGGGATGTATTGTGAAGGGGGATGGATGGATGCAGCTGGCCGTGGGTGGGGGATGTATTGTGAAGGGGATGTATTGTGAAGGGGGATGGATGGATGAAGCTGGCCGTGGGTGGGGGATGCATTGTGAAGGGGGATGGATGGATGCAGCTGGCCGTGGGTGGGGGATGCATTGTGAAGGGGGATGGATGGATGGAGCTGGCCGTGGGTGGGGGATGCATTGTGAAGGGGGATGGATGGATGGAGCTGGCCGTGGGTGGGGGATGCATTGTGAAGGGGGATGGATGGATGGAGCTGGCCGTGGGTGGGGGATGGATATATATAAAATGAGTGTGTATACAGGAGAGGGGTGTGCTCTAACATGTACACACTGTTCCCTCCAGCACTGTCCATTGGATGACACCTGTGAGCTCCCACGTGAGTTGGAGTACTATGTACAATCACTAGAGAGCCGAGGCACCTATCAGAGATGATAGGAATACTGTACATTACCCCAGTCTCCAGCAACACAAGAAATGAATCCTTCAGCCACGCTGCTGGTAGCCTGCGCGCCGGCCCCGCCCCCCCTTACCTCGGCGGGCTGTAGCAGAAAGCAAACTTGTCACAAGCCCGAGCAGCTGCAGTAAAAGTTGTCTGCGCAAAGAGATCACAAAAGCTTCCTGCATGCTGGGACGGTGGCGGGATTACTGAACATGGGCTCTAGGCTACGGCTGGAGCCGTAGCCTAGAGCCCATGTTCAGTAATCCCGCCACCGTCCCAGCATGCAGGAAGCTTTTGTGATCTCTTTGCGCAGACAACTTGTACTGCAGCTGCTCGGGCTTGTGACAAGTTTGCTTTCTGCTACAGCCCGCCGAGGTAAGGGGGGGCGGGGCCGGCGCGCAGGCTACCAGCAGCGTGGCTGAAGGATTCATTTCTCGTGCTGCTGTAGGTGGAGCGGGGTTTTAGCGCGGCAGCCGAAAATCGGCCGATTTTTTTACAATAATCGGCCGATGCCGATTTCTTAAAAACGGCCAAATATCGGCCGATATATCGGCCGACCGATATATCGGTCGACCTCTAGTGTATAGGCTCCGAGAGCAAGTCAAGGGATTTCCTGGACAGCCAGCCAGAACCACCTAATGAGGAGAGAGTAATGCTCCTAGAGGTGTGTGTGCTTTCTTTTCATTTACCTTAAAAAGATACACAGAAAAACAGGCTCCCATACTTATCTGGCACCTAGCAGCCCAAGTGATAAGATTCCATCCTGCAGGAGAGCATGAACCTGCAATGGTGGTGAGGTAGGACTGGTGCATGAACAACTCCTTCTTTTTTTTTTTTTTTATAAGAGAGTTAAGTGGTCCTGTGGGTCGGTCGGGGCGGAGCCATGACCATTGGTATGCTGCCATGGAGGCACCATTGGTATGCTGCCATGGAGGCACCAGGAAAGTGTAAACCTTCAACTCGTTCAAGTAACTCCTTAGGATTTTAATAGGCAGTGTTTGAAAAAGGTAAATGAATCTTGGCATTTAAATTCATCTTTAAAATACTTGTGCAGCCAAACCAGGTAAAAGTCGCCTTATCCCAACCTAGGTGGTCTGATTTGAGCATTCTAAGAAGTGGTGAAAAAATATAATTTGGAGATCCTGCAAAGGTTGCAAGGAATGTTTGTTCTCAGGTATCGTATGTGTGAATTAGTCCACTTAAATTTAAATGATTGGCTCAATTGCTGTTGGGTCCCAGCTGATAGTTCAACCCTCATCGCTTCTGATTTACTGCAATTAATTTTATAATTGGACAACCGGCTATAGTTGCTGAGTTCTGCTAAGAGGAAGAGAAGTGAGACCGAGGAAGTTGTAATGAGGAAAATTAAATGTGCGTAGGCCGCAACTTTGTGTGTTTGCCAAGGTTCACGGTTGGAACGATTTGTCATGTGATTTGAGTGATCAAATTGCATGACAAGTCGCAGGCTATTGGAGGCAATGGCACTGTTTCAATTGCAGCGCAATTTTCAAAGCGACATCAATGTGAACCAGGGCTTAGACTTGGTTGTGATCCCCTTAATGTCTGGGTTGGTTCTAATGGTTTTCAAGAAGGGCTCTAGGGTTAGTATGAAAATCAGGGGAGAAAGTAGAAGCACGTCCCGTTGCGTATATGAAAAGCATCTGATAAAATGTTAGCTTTCATCCAGACAGAGCTTTGAGTATAACTCATCTAACCACCAATGCATCCCACATCCCAGCCCTATATGCTCCATTGTGGAGCGCAGGAACATACAATCCACCCTGTCAAATGCCTTTTCCACATCCAGGGAGAATGAGTCAACTGGGCATACTCTCTGCGAATTGTCCCTGCCTGGTCAAAATGAACTAACGAGGGGGGAGCAACCTATTCACTAGGATCTTGGTGAAAACGTTTAGGTCGACATTCAAAAGCAAGTTTGGCCTATAGCTGGCACATTGGGCTGGTTCCCTGCCCTCTTTGGGAATCCCTGTGACATGCACCTGCAAACCAACATAAGGAATATCATGCCAGTCTCTCAAGGAGTTGTACGCTGACACAGAATGTGAGCCAAAATAGTTGCAAATGTCTTGTAGTATGAGAGTGTAAACCCATCCAGGCCTGGTGCCTTGCCTGGATTGATGTTTTTCAACACCGCCAAGAATTCATCTTATGTGATCGGTCGATCTAACTCTGCCAATATGTCTTCAGAAAGATTTGGCATTCCTGAGGATGCCAAGTAGTGTTGCATTAACCCCTGTTTGGTCTCTTGTGACGAATGCGAGGTCAAGTTTTATATAGGCCTATGCAGTACGTTTGACGCGTCCAAGCGATATCTATCTAGAGATGTTTTAACCAAGGTGTAGTTTTTAATACATGTGATATAGGTCTTTGCTCTAGTGGCCCGAAGTGCATTCGCCAAGATTTTTCCGGGTTTATTACCGAATTCATAAAACACATCGGATACGTTTTTTATGAGGCTGTCTTACAATAATGGTCCCCCACTGAGTGATTTGTTCTCCATTCTGGTTTCCTTACCTTTGAACTTAATTTATCTCTGCCAATTGCCCATGTATTTATAATATATATATATATATATATATATATATATATATATATATATATATATATATAACTCTTTCCACAACCATACAATCCTTTCCTGTATTTTTTTTATTTTAATTTTTTTAATTTTTGTTTTCCTTCTTTTTAAAGATATGCCTCCAATTGAAAAGGCTTTCTATCAAGAATCTCCAAGTGTAGCCTCAATGTCTGAAGAAGAGGTGGCAACATGGAGGTAAACACATGGGCAGAATGAGGAGTTTCTATTTTCCTTAGGAAAAAATATAAGGACCAAAATACATAAGAATAAGAACTAAGTTTATGTACATTTGTACAGGTTGCATATAAGTGTGTGTATCTTTGTATGGGAGGGGTTGGGTTTTTCAGTATATGGTGTGTAGCTCACCTTCTGTGACTCCTTTGTGTGTCCTCATGACCCCCCACCCTTTGTTTTTTAAATGGAGGCTTTCAACATCTGTTTTTTATTGCCATTTGTATGGAATAATAAAAAAAATACTTATTCATTTAGTCAATGTAAATTATCAAGACTTACAGCTTAATTGTGTGTTTTTTTTTTTGTTTGTTTTTTAATGAGCCATCTGAGAAAAGACACTTTAGACCGTTTTCCACATCAAACTTGCACTGCTCCCAATACATAAAACATAGTATGATGAATATATATTAATCAACTCTATAAGCCACAGGAAGCTCTCTGTATATATTGGTACCACTTGATCACTAGTGGGTCTCTGCATGGCTTCCTATGACTTTATATGCAGTAGTTAATAATATATTTTTACCATATTATTTTTTATATATTAATATAAACAAGGAACGGCACCAATTAGCTAGGCTGTATGCATCAGTGCTGCCAATGGGTTTTGATTTACTAAAGGAAAATAGACTGTGCAGTTGCTCCAGAGCCTAGTAAATGAGGTAAAGCTTCACTTTACGAAGAATACCCAATCACATGCTTAAATGATAGAACTCAGCAGAGTGTCCCTTCATTTACTAAGCTCTGGAGCCAACTGCACTTGCAAAATGCACAGTCTTTTTGCCTTTTGTAAATTAACCCCATGGAGGCGATAGCAAAGTGAGCCAAGTCTGCTGCGCCTTCAGTGTTTAATGGGTGGGGTGGTATATTTCTTTAAGGGGTTAGTTCACTTTTTGCATAGAACCATCTGTGATGCATTTGCCTATATGTCTCAGTGTAATTCTCCCTGCTTGCCCTGTGTGATTCTGTCCTGGCTAACAGGTTATTGACGTGCTAATGTCCCCTCACTATTTCTAAAGGTTAATTGATCTATTGTGTTGTGTGAAGGAGATCTGTGTTTAAGTGGCTTGTGTTAATTATTCTGATTGCTTCATTGTGGTAATTATCTCTCTATATGCGGGGTCGAGCGGTCTAGTTAATGTATTCAGTACAACTAGTACTCAGCGTCATTTATGTCATTGTCTAAAGAAAATGTGTTTTCAGCATTGGCTCTGTCGTGTCTGCCTAATCATCTGTATGGAAGCCCCAGTGTGAGGGGGGCGGAGATTTGTCATTGTAACAGTTTTGGAAATGACATGCTGTGTGATATAACATTAAAGTCTGTCTTGTTCTAGCAGTAAGCCTGGACTAATGTGTGGCTTAATGGGCGATCTCAGGAATATTCCTCCTAGTGGAATATTGGGTGACGTTCTTATGAAAGAAGGGAATCTTTGACGGGGATATCATACCAATACCGTCACAATTGGTTGGCAGCAGCGGGATTTTCCCTTCTACTCTCCTTTACACCCAGGATTCCAAGCAGACACTGGAAGAACTACTGGAAGTTCGTGGAAGGATTGCTAGCAACAAAACCGAACGGGTCATCATAGCAGAATCAATGGAGATAGACCAGGAGGACGGGATTGCAGCAACGCCAGCAGTACAAGAGATGGAGACACCAGTGATTCAGGAGGAGGAATCGCCAGCCAACAAGCTAATGAGAGAGAAGCTAGCATGGTTCGGCCCAAACCCAACGCCGGATGTGGTGCTGAAAGTGATGGACCTGTTAGTAAACGCAGAGCTACAGAAGGATAAACAAATAAGAGACGCAGAGCTACAGTTAAAACTGGCAGCAGTCCAACAAGCAGCCGCACATTCTCCAAACAGTGAGTACAGCACAGCAGACGCAAGGAAGATTCCGTTTAGCGCTTTTAAAGCTTTTGATGAAAAGGACTGTGAGATTGATAACTACCTGGCAGACTTTGAGCGACAATGTAACCTGCACCGAATAGCTAGAAGAGACTGGGTTGCAATATTGTCAGGCAAACTGTCAGGCAAAGCTTCTGATGCTTTCCGGACCGTGCCAGATCAGGATATCCATAGCTACGCCAGGGTTAAAGAAGCGCTCCTGGCTCGTTATGCAGTAACCCCAGAGTCCCACCGACAGAAGTTCAGGGACTCACGCAAAACCACAAAAGACTCTTACGCGGAATGGGCATGCCAGTTGTCCCTGTCGGCCTCTAACTGGGTTAACAGCAGCCAGGCCACCACCGCAGAGGACATTTTGCAACTAATGCTCCTGGAGCAATTTTACAATCACATCCAGACGGACGTCAAAGATTGGGTGAGAGATCGCAGGCCCATGACTCTACCAGAGGCCGCAAAGTTGGCGGATGAATATGCGGATACTCGCAAGACAAACCAGGTCACATCACGGGTACAACCTCCACGACCAACGGTGCCCTCACACCCACCAGCTGCTAGATACCAACCTCCTAACAGACCGGTGACATCTAGCCCTCGCTATCCACGCCAGGAGGACAACGAACAACGCTGCTTCCGGTGCAAACAGCTGGGTCACTTCAAGCAGAATTGCCCCATGAACGACAACACCAGGTCAAATTGGTCTCAACCGGGGTACCGCCCACCAGCAGCAGCCCATTGTGTAGACTCGGCTTGGGATCTCCAGGAGCTGGGTCCGGAAGAACCATTGGACACCATTTACGAAGTCCTCACGGTACAATCTGGCATTACGGACAACAGGGAACACCATTGTCAGCTGGTCATGGGCGACAGCCATGAGCCGGAGGGGCCCTGGAGGGAGCTGGGCAGAAAAAGGCACCGCCGGCTACCCCCCAAGAAGAAGAGGTCCTGGAAGCCGTATAACAAGCTGACCTGGGAGGAGAAGAAGCGACTGGAGGAGAGGGAGTCGCAGCGGGCGTCCCAGATGCGGGCCGAGATGTTCGCCAAGGGCCCACCGGTGGCCCCTTACACCACCACCCAGTTCCTGATGATGAAGGACCACGTGGAGAGCCTGCAGAACATGAGCAAGCAGGAGCTGATCCGTGAGTACATAGAGCTGGAGGAGTGCATAAGCCGCATGGAG
Source organism: Rana temporaria (assembly GCF_905171775.1). Classification (NCBI taxonomy): domain Eukaryota; kingdom Metazoa; phylum Chordata; class Amphibia; order Anura; family Ranidae; genus Rana; species Rana temporaria. The sequence goes on from NC_053492.1 coordinate 228,456,037, forward strand.
GAGAACAACCGCCTGAGGTCACAGCAGGCTGACCCCCCCAGGCTCCATGAACTGGAGATGGAGCTGGAGAAGCTCAAAGAGGAGAACCGGCAGCTGCGGAGGGAGCAGAGGGTGGCTGACCCTATGGGGCCCTGATTCCCCCCCCCCCCGAACTCTGAGCACCGGTGCTACAGCATTTCAACAAATATAACTTTTTCTTTTTATGAATCTCCTGTGATTGTCACTTCAGAGCCATAACCTGCCCCCTCCCATAGCGGGACACCTAGATGGCGGCGCACAGACCCATTCGCCGTCTTCACACTGACTTCTGGTGACTCTGCAGATCGCACAAAGACTTGGGGACTGAACGGCGTGTGATCTGACGACCCGGTGGCATACCTGAGTCTGAAGCAGTTGCCAAGGGAGGTCAGTCACGCCAAATGGAGTTAACCTCGGACTAAAAGCTCTGAACCCGTCAACCCTACTGGACCAGGGAAGGTCCAACCGGGTTTTCCGGAGCAGGGAGAAAAAGGGGGGCCATTGTGATGCATTTGCCTATATGTCTCAGTGTAATTCTCCCTGCTTGCCCTGTGTGATTCTGTCCTGGCTAACAGGTTATTGACGTGCTAATGTCCCCTCACTATTTCTAAAGGTTAATTGATCTATTGTGTTGTGTGAAGGAGATCTGTGTTTAAGTGGCTTGTGTTAATTATTCTGATTGCTTCATTGTGGTAATTATCTCTCTATATGCGGGGTAGAGCGGTCTAGTTAATGTATTCAGTACAACTAGTACTCAGCGTCATTTATGTCATTGTCTAAAGAAAATGTGTTTTCAGCATCGGCTCCGTCGTGTCTGCCTAATCATCTGTATGGAATCCCCAGTGTGAGGGGGGCGGAGATTTGTCATTGTAACAGTTTTGGAAATGACATATAAGCTGTGTGATATAACATTAAAGTCTGTCTTGTTCTAGCCGTAAGCCTGGACTAATGTGTGGCTTAATGGGCGATCTCAGGAATATTCCTCCTAGTGGAATATTGGGTGACGTTCTTATGGAAGAAGGGAATCTTTGACGGGGATATCATACCAATACCGTCACACCATCCATACAGTTAAGGAGTCCCAGTAGATGTAGTTGCACTCTGCTATGAAGAAATCTCACATAATTTAGGTTGAATACCTGTATTCCATGTGGTCCCCCCTGAAGCTTGTCGGCTCCATTCCTTTTCAAAAAGCTGCACATGCTCAGTGTGTGCACACTCTTCCTGTAGCAGCAACACCAAGCTTGGTCACTGCAGATTGTTGCTGTCTTGGGGATTGTAAAAGGCTGATACCAAGTCAAATTCGGTTAATTGCGTTATTTGCATTTATTGATTCGTTAGTACAGAGCTGCATTTGTTTGTCTACTTTGTTAGCATGGCATTAAATATAGAATGAGTGAATAAACTAAAGTGTCTAAGGTATTTTCAAATTTCTGTATATTTGTTTTTTTTTTCCTCTATAATTTGTTTGTGTTTAGGGTCAGAGAGAGGTTATACAACTGTGTGGTGTCCTAATATTTATTTTTTTATTCATATATTATTATTATTTTTTATAGGAAGGAAAATAATAACATTATTTGTAAAGACTTGAAAGATGGTGGAAAAAGACAATTTCCAAACCCCATCCGCACTTTTCAAGAAGCATTTCTTCCTTTCCCAGAAGTTATGACTGCAATAAAAAATGCTGGGTTTGAACGACCTTCCCCGATTCAGGTAGTTACTAATCTGTATTAAATTTAAGCCTAAACAAAAAAAAAAAAAAAAAGGGTAGCCATATCATTTTTTGTATCGATCAACTAGGGTACAACATTCTCAAAATTGTACAATATCATGAAAAGCCTAACAGAACTACAGGGCTGATCTATATAAAACATGTAAGCCGCACTCAAACTTGGCTTCTCTATCTGTGTTTACAAATTGTCAGAAATAAGACTGCACACATTGATGTCTCCATCTGAAATCAACCTTCCTTTGATGTGTTTCACCACTTTTGGTTTGCTTGCATGGATTGAGGAAAGCTTTCCTTGTGAGCAAACCAGCATTGGTAAAGCGCATTTTTTATACTTTTGACAGTGGAGACAGGCTGTGGTAGCCAGAAGCCAGGATGACCATCTGGAATGAAAGGAACAAGTCTTGTAACAAGTTTGGGTATATTCATGTACAGGAGATATATATATATATATATATATATATATATATATATATATATATATATATATATATATATATAATCTCTCACACACACTCACACATTAAAACCTTGGTTTGAGAGCGTTTTGCAAGACAATTTTTTTTTTTTAATACATTTTGACGTCATGTCAAAACTGAGTATAAAAGAGAAACGAGGCGCTTCCAAGTGTAGCAATATGGCTACATTTAAAGAAGGTGCAACATTTAGCAACATGTTGCTACACTTGGAGGCGCCCCTCTCTTCTCCTTTATACTCTGTAGCTCCTGCTGGATTTTGCTTCTAATCCCCCTGTGGAGGATTCCATTTGTGGATGGACATTTTATGGTTACACAACCTGGTCACATTGCTATGATCTTTTTATATGGACTATAACCTGAAGGACCTATGAATAAATTGTTGCGGAACGAATCATCAGAGTTTCCATTATGGGGAAATTCGCTTTGATACACAAGTGCTTTGGATTACAAGCATGTTTCCAGAACGAATAATGCTCGCAATCCAAGGTTTTACTGTGTGTGTATGTATAATATAAATATATAATATATACACACACACACACATTTATATATAGTGTGTATGTGTGTGTGTGTATGTGTGGTATGTATGTATGTGCATGTATATGTGTGTGTGTGTGTATATGTGTGTATATATATATATATATATATATATGAGAGGGGTGGGGGCAAAAGAATAGTTGCTGAAGCTAGACTTGATAGCATGCCTACCCAGATTTTGGTGGATTACCAAAATGAAAACTTAGAAGCAACAAAGGCCCAACCAGCAACATTTTGTGGAGATGCCCACAGCTCACTGAAACAGGAAAAAAACAATAGAGATCCCTTAAGTAAATGAGTCCACTTATATAGTCTATAGTCCACAGCCTGACCCCATCACCCAATGAACGCCCCCACGCAACAACCCTCCCCCCCCCCCCCCCACACACACACACACACACACACACACACACACACACACACACACACACACACACACTTTTGTGTACATTGCTCCTTTTACTGCTGCTACTAACACATGGCATGTACATACCAAAAATGACACCCCAAAACAGATTCCCCTACTCCTGAGTATGGTGATGCCACATGTGGGAGACTTCCACAGCCTGGCTACATACAGAGGTTGAGTATGGATTGATGCGTATGGAGGGATGGCAGGCTGAGCATGGAGGGAGGGAGGGATGGCTGTGGCTGCAATGGGCACAGAACAGCGCTGTGGGCACTACACATACAGGGAAAAAAGGGGGAAAATATTGCGCTGATCTGGAATAAAAACTAAACTAAGGAACAGCTGCTACACAACAATGTGACAAAAATTGAACAGTTGTATAGAGAAAAAATGTGGCGCTAGTGATACAATGGAAACAAGTTTCTCATTAAGTAAATAAGTGAATAAATAATCACTATACTGAAACAGTGATAATGGTGACAACAACCAATGTTGGGTGAATATATAAACAGGTGAAGTCCACAAACGCAACCAAACATAACAATGTAAAGTCCATCAATATAACTTGTGGGTGAATGATAAAATGATTTGTGATCACTTTTAATGTTACTTTGTGGTTTTATTACAATAACACCTTTATTTTTGACCTGCACCATTGGGGCTCTGTTTTCTTCTCCTTTCTCCCCATATGCTGTGTGCAGCCTTTCAGTTCCATTTGTCCTATCCCCCCAAGGGGTTATATCATCATCCCCTCCATTCGTTGGTTTTGAGGGTAGACATCTAGGGAGACTCGGTCCACCGTTCCAGGACATCGCTTATCTACGGTCCTCTACTGAAGATCCTTGGTATTCCCCATCTATGTCTAAGATCTGTCACTGACAGGCAGATCCACGTGTTCCGGTAAGCGCGCTCACATCTTTATTGAGTTCAAAGAAATGATTGTTTGCCCATGAGGATCTACATGGTCATTTTATCATTCATCCACAAGTTATATTGATGGACTTTACATTGTTATGTTTGGTTGTGTTTGTGGACTTCACCTGTAATATAAATATATATATATATAATTTATACAACAAAAAAACGCGCTACCACAACACAGTTAATTAGGCAGCGGCTAGCGTGTGATGACAAGAAAATAAAACAATATAAAAGCCGCGCGGCTTTTATATTGTTTTATATATATATATATAATTACACCCAACATTGGTTGTTGTCACCATTATCACTGTTTCAGTACAGTGATTATTTATTCACTTAATGAGAAACTATTGTTTCCATTGTATCACTAGCGCTACATTTTTTCTCTATACTACACATGCAGCCCACAGCGCTGCTGCAACTGATCTCTCCCCTCTTCTCTCTCCGCTCACACTGTACAGAGAGGGGAGAGAGGAACCGGACATGACGCCAGTTTGTTATTTGACGGAGCGATCACATGGTAAAGGGCCGTGGCCTTTTACCGTGATCCGTGATGGACCTGGCGGTCAGGGTTATTCCCGCCCCAGGGGGCGGGAGCGCGATTCTGGGAGGACTTCAATGTATGCCCTCCCAGAGTTATCGAGCCCTGCTGTAGCTGTCATTCGGTAAGTGGTTAATTCAGAAATTTCAAAAATTCTGTTTTTCAGTTTGTCATTATGGGGTACTTGGTGTAGATTAATGAGGGGAAAAAATGAATTTAAACTGTAGTACAGTGAAACCTCGGATTACGAGTAACGTGGTTAACGAGCGTTTTGTAATACGAGCACGGTAAAATTCTTGGAAATAGGATTTTTGTACTCGCCGTAAAATCCTTTTCTCTGAAGTTCATGGACGGACACAGCTCCTTTATTCTTGACAGTAGGGTTTATATTCCTTCTATCAGGAGAGGACTAGGCAGACATGTTAAACAGTTAAAAACATGTAACAGCAAAGCTGAACAGTACCACCCAGGGGGCGGTCCCTCTGGCTATAACCCCATACTCGGCATCTAGCAGCTCAGTTCGTCAAAAAGCAGTACAAACATAAAAAGGAGGGATGGGTGCTGTGTCCGTCAATGAACTTCAGAGAAAGGGATTTTACGGTGAGTGCAAAAATCCTATTTTCTCTTTCGTTCATTGACGGACACAGCTCCTTTTTATTCTTGAGAGTAGGGACGTCCCCAAGCAGTGTCAAAAAAACGAGGTGTGGGCACAGCAAGCAAACCAACTCCCCCCCCCCCCAAAACAAACACAGCTCCTCGACGGAGGAGTTGCAACCTTAAATGGCCACCTGCAAAACTTTGTGGCCGCAGATGCATGCACATCAACCTTGTAATAATTGGTGAAAGTGAACGGACGACCAGGTCACCGCCTTACACACCTGGGAGAAAGACGCTTGATGTCGGAAGGCCCAGGAGGCACCTATTGCCCTGGTCGAATGCGCCGTGACAGGAAAGGGAGGCGCCTGCCCTTTTAGGGCATAAGCCTGAATCACGATCTGTCTGATCCACTGAGAAATGGTGGCCAACAAGACGGCCAGGCCCTTGTTTGGACCAGCCACCGACACAAACACTGAGTCTGACCTCTGAAACTGAGGCGTAGCGGACAGATACACCTGCAGAGCTCGGACCACATCCAATGAATGCAAAGCAACCTCTTTGGGGTGCGACAGCCGAGGACATAAGGACGGAAGCACAATGTCCTCCATTTAAGTGAAAAGCCTAAACAACTTTCGGAAGAAACGAAGGCTGCGGGCTTAGCACTGCCTTATTTTTGTGGAGGATCAAGTATGGGGACTTACAAGACAAGGCCGCCAACGCAGAAACCCTCCTGATGGATGTAATAGCCACTAGAAAGGCAACTTTCTGAGAGTGTCAAAAGGGAAATCTCTGATCTCAAATGGGAGGTTTCTGAAGTACCGAGAGCACCAGATTCAAATTCCATGGAGGTAATGGTGGTCGAACCGGAGGGGCCACATGTCGAACCCCTTGCACAAACGTACTCACCAGTGAATGTGTCGCCAAGGGTCATTAAAAGACAGCCAGGGCTGATTTTTGCCCCTTAATGGTGCTCAAGGCAAGTTTTTGATCCACTCAGCGCTATAAAAACAGCAGGTTCCTGGAAACCGAATATGCCTGTGGACGCCACTCCATCTCACACAGAGATGTAGGCCTTCCACGTGCGATGATAGATCTTCCGTGAAGATGACTTCCGTGCCCTCAGCATGGTGGAAATTACTGAGTCCGACAGGCCTTGTTCCCTTAGTACCTGACTTTCAAAAGCCATGCCGTTGAAGCCAGCGACCGTAAAGCAGGATGAAGTATAGGACCTTGCGATAGAAGGTCCTCTCGCATTGGCAGTCGCCAAGGAACATCCGCCACCAGGCGTACAAGGTCGGTGTACCAGGGATGCCAAGGCCAATCTGGGCAATTAGAATCACCGGATTCCCTAGGTCTCCACTCTGCGGAGCAGACGAGGATGGAGTTTTAGCAGGGGAAAGGCATAGATTAGCTGATACTGTCCCCACGGAGCCACCAACGCATCATGTCCACCCAGGGATCTTTTGGACCTGGCCACAAACCTCAATACCTTTCGATTGAGTTGAGAAGCCAGGAGATCCACGTCTGGTGTGCCCCATCTCCGGCAAAGTAGCCGAAACACGTCTGGCTGCAGCCGAGCTTCTTGTTCCTCCTTGATGGTTGACATACACCACCGCTGTGGCATTGTCCGACTGGATCCTGACTGGACATCCCTGAAACCTCTGAGACCACGTGGAGAGGCAAAGCTTGATCGCCCAAAGTTCCAGCACATTGATCGGCAGGCAGGATTCTTGCTGCGTCCAGCGAACCTTTTTTGACTGTATGCCCCAAACACCCCCCCAGCCGGTCAGACTGGCATCCATCGTGATCACCGTCCAGCAAAAGGGAAGGAACGACTTCCCGGACTGAAGGGCCGGAGATCTCAGCCATTAGACCAGGGAAACCCTGACTAGCTGACTCACCCGGATTTGACAATCCAGAGACAACGGAGCTTTGTCCCATTTGGACAGGATCTGCCTTTGCAAGACTCGAGTGTGGCATTGAGCATACGGTACCGCCTCAAATGTGGCCACCATGAGACCCAGGACTCTTATGGAGAAGCGCAGTGACGACCACCTGCAAGATGCCAACAGCTTTACCGCAGTCCGAGTCTGCAACCTTTCCAAGGGGACAAACTCTCGCCTCTGAGGAGTCCAAAATTATGCCCAGGTTTTTAAGGCGTTGAGTCGGTACCAACACTGACTTCTGGAGGTTCAGTACCCAACCAAATTCTTGAAGGGTCTGACTGGCAATCGCCACATTCTCCTCTAAAATCTGAAGCGACTTTAAGAAGGAGGTCATCCCAGGTAGCCCACAATAGCGATTCCTCGCTGTCTCGGCAGAGCCAGAATCGGGGCGAGCACCTTGGTGAAAACCCTTTGTGCCTACGCCAAGCCAAAGGGGAGAGCCACAAATTGGTAGTGGTTGCCCCTGACAAAGCGCAGAAATCTCTGATGCCTAACATATATGGGGACATGCAAATATGCATCCTTGATGTCCAAGGACGCCAGAAAATCCCTTGGATGGATTGGAGAGCAGCGACCACAGAGCGGACTGACTCCATCTTGAACCTTCGTACTTTTTACAAAGGTGTTGAGAGCTTTGAGATACAGGATAGGATGGAGGCTTGTTTGGCTTGCAAACCCAGGGACGCTTTTGTCTCTCAGCTGGTCCTGGGAACGCTTACCTGCAGGCCCAGACTGACGGGAAAAAAAACCGCTTCAGAGTGGAAAAGGAGGGCCCTGGCCTACGGCGCGGCTCTTTACCCTTTCTGGATTGTGGTAGCAGCGTGCTCTTACACCCAGTGACATTCTTAATAATGTCGTCCAGTGAAGCTCCAAATAGCCTCCCTCCCTGGAAGGGCAAATCCGCCAGAGCCTTCTTGGAAGTCTGGTCCGCGGACCAGCATTTTAGCCAAATCGGGCAACGTAGCACCACAGCCGATACTGAGGCTCTGGAAAGCAAGGAAGCTGTATCCAAGGCTGCATCGCAGACATACTTAAGGCCATGCACCAACTGGTCGGCCAGTTCCACCCAGACCGGGGAAGCCTGTTGCTTCTCCAACTCACACTGCAACAACTTTGCCCATTTAGTAAGTGTCTGACACCAGGGCCGTGGCCAATACTAACCACAATGCTGACCCCAGCACCGTGAACATGGACCAGGACACCGCCTCGGTCCTCCTATCTGCAGGGTCCTTAAAGTCAGGGGTCCCCTCTACCGGAATCGTGGTTACCTTGTTTACCCTGGATACCGGGGTGTCCACAACTGGGGGAGATGTCTATTTTTTGGAGGAGACTTTCCTCAAAGGGGTAATGGACCGCCATGCGTTTTGTGACCGAAAAGGCCCTCTGCGGTCGTACCCATTCTTTGTCTATGAACGTATCAAAATAAGTTGCGTAAGGAAACACCTTGGCAGTGCGGTCCAGCTTGTGGGCCCCAAAAGGGACAGACACCTCAGTAGATGCCCCGCCGTATCCTCCAGTTTGAGGGTTTCCCGCACTGCGGTGACAAGTGCTCCAACAAGCGCCTTTTCCTGCGCTAACCCAAACTCTGACTCTTCCTCACTGTTTGGTCCTGGTCCGCACCCTCTGACACGTCAGAACAGGGGCCCTGTGTCAGAGCTTTCCCCAGAAGATGGTGGGAGGAGGGGGCATCCCCCCCCCTGCACCCACACACCGATTCCACCCTGGCAACAAAGGATTCCAGGACCGCAAACAAAGCGTCCACAGGTACCGCAGGGGCACCAGTTGCTATCACAGGAATGTCTGGGGAAGAAGTGTTGGCTTCTGACGCCATGCTTACCTGACCGCCACTTAGGGACTAAAGGCACGGTACACAAGCCCCACCCTCCTAGCTGCTACAGACTGAGGGGCTCCCCAGAGCACAACCCCCCCTCCCCCGACCCAGGTAGCGCTGTGGTCTGCGCTCTCTCCTAAGGCGTTTCTGAGGTGTTATGTGCTGTTCGCGCCGTTCAGCAAGACGTTTCAAGCTCTAGAGGCCAAAACCAAGCTAGGGCTACAAGGAGGAAAAAAAGAGCGTGAGCTACAAGAAAATGTCCGCCAGCTGGATTGGCATTAGAACCAGTGCTGCTACAAGAAAATGGCGCCGGCTCATCCAAAATGGGCGCCTAAACGTTTCTGAGATAAAAGAAAAGGCTACAAACACGCTGAGCCTCCGAGCGGAGGCCCACCACATGGCAGACCACCCACACTAAGAGCGGACCCTGGACACACCGCGCAGTCCCCAGCTAGGACCCGGAGCCCCCCCTGGTCAGGTACACAGCAGGCCCAGCCCAGATGCATGGGGAGGAGGGAAGGGACAGGGAGAGAAAGGGAGAGTGAGAGACCCCCTAATCGACCACCCCAGGAATGCTCAGCTGTTCCAAGTGGCTGTCGACCATGGCCCACTGTGACAGCAGTAGCCCGGTAATATGTGTACCCCGGAGCATAGCTCACCGGCCACCCCTTGAGCAATGGGGTATGTTGTGGCCGACCCAGTGCGTAGCTAAATGTCTGCCCGCGCTCTATGGCCAGCCTGGGGAGACTACAAGGATCTATATTATCCAGCCTGTCACCCAGCCAGCAGTTGATGGTAGATCTCAGGAACTTGTTTTTAACTGTTTAACATGTCTGCCTAGTCTTCTCCTGATAGACGGCATATAAACCCCACTGTCAAGAATAAAGGAGCTGTGTCCATCCATGAATGAAAGAGAAACTGTTTCCAAGGTTTTCCAAGTTCAGCCGAGCTGTCTCTGGTGCCCCCCACCTCTGGCCACATGCGGTATTGCATGCCAAAGAAGTCAATGTGGAACAAATTATTTTCGTTTACATTGACTTCTATGGGGAAACTTGCTTTGATATACAAGTGCTTTGGATTACGAGCATTCTCCTGGAACGGAATATGCTTGTAATGCAAGGCTCCACTGTATTAGGCTGGAATATAACAAGCTTGAAAAAAAGTAAAGTTGGCCTGAATACTTTATGAATGCACTGTATACTAAATGCTCAGTTCACTTTTGAGCAGGGAGTTGACTATCGGTCACTGGCTCTCTGCTCTACCCCTCCAGCACTCACTGGAAGGCCAGGCTGAGGAGGGGAGAGAGTGGCTGGCTTTGGTCTCCTAGCGGGGCAGCTAAGAGGCTGGGCCAGCTACTATTGCAGTCTTCTGGCCGTATTACGATCATCATGTTGGTCTCTTTCCAGAGCATGGACCGGCTTGTTAGCTGAAAACGGTTCACGGGAGTACAGAGCAAACTTCACTCCTGCTGTCCATAGAAGTATAGCCCAAAAAAAGCTTTGGCCATACTATTAAAAATGTGTGAAATTTTCCTCAAAGGTCTTTTTGATTGTTTTTGCATTGTTGACTATAGCTTACAAAGCAATGTTTAACCCTTAAAACATTTTGTATTTAGTCACAGGCATGGCCAATAATTCTTCAAGGATTAGATCTCATTGGGATTGCACAAACTGGCACTGGAAAAACTCTAGCCTACTTACTACCTGGGTTCATTCACTTAGATCTTCAACCAGTGTAAGGTGTTTTTTTATTTTATTTTTTTTATCTCTTGCTGTATAATTTTCCTACATATTTCAATTAAGATGTTTTTTGGTGTATGCTGCTATAGTTTCTGCATGTTTACATATGTGGTTATAAGATTGGACGTGTCAAAGAACTAAACCAGAGCAGTTGTTAATAGCAACCAGTTAGGTTCTACCTTTTTTTTTTTTTTTTTTTTCTTTAAAGAAAATTTTAGCAAGAATTTTGGTAGGTCGCTGTGGTTCGCAACTTGGTGTGTAGTGTTTTCTCCAGTTCTAATTAGAGGTCGACCGATATGGGTTTTTCTCTGGCCGATACCGATATTTAGAAATCGGGGCAGCCGATGGCCGATTTTTGCGGCCGATATTTTGGGCCGATTTTTGGATTGGGATGCATTGTGGAGGAGGATGGATGGTGCTGGGCGTGGGTGGGAGATGCGTTGTGGAGGGGGAAAGATGGTGCTGGCTGTGCCTGGGGGATGCATTGTGGAGGGGGGTGGATGAATGGTGCTGGGCGTGGGTGGGGGATGCGTTGTGGAGGGGGATGGATGGTGCTGGGCGTGGGTGGGAGATGCGTTGTGGAGGGGGAAAGATGGTGCTGGTTGTGCGTGGGGGATGCATTGTGGAGGGGGATGGATGAATGGTGCTGGGTGTGGGTGGGGGATGTGTTGTGGAGGGGGATAGATGGATGGTGCTGGCGGTGGATGTGTTGTGAAGGGGGATGGATGGATGCAGCTGGCCGTGGGTGGGGGATGCATTGTGAAGGGGGATGGATGGATGCAGCTGGCCGTGGGTGGGGGATGGATGGATGCAGCTGGCCGTGGGTGGGGGATGTATTGTGAAGGGGGATGGATGGATGCAGCTGGCCGTGGGTGGGGGATGCATTGTGAAGGGGGATGGATGGATGGATGGAGCTGGCCGTGGGTGGGGGATGTATTGTGAAGGGGGATGGATGGAGCTGGCCGTGGGTGGGGGATGTATTGTGAAGGGGGATGGATAGATGAAGCTGGCCGTGGGTGGGGGATGCATTGTGAAGGGGGATGGATGGATGCAGCTGGCTGTGGGTGGGGGATGCATTGTGAAGGGGGATGGATGGATGCAGCTGGCCGTGGGATGCATTGTGAAGGGGGATGGATGGATGGAGCTGGCCGTGGGTGGGGGATGCATTGTGAAGGGGGATGGATGCAGCTGGCCGTGGGATGCATTGTGAAGGGGGATGGATGGATGGAGCTGGCCGTGGGTGGGGGATGCATTGTGAAGGGGGATGGATGGAGCTGGCCGTGGGTGGGGGATGCATTGTGAAGGGGGATGGATGGATGGAGCTGGCCGTGGGTGGGGGATGCATTGTGAAGGGGGATGGATGGATGGAGCTGACCGTGGGTGGGAGATGCTTTGTAGAGGGGGGTGGATGGATGCAGCTGGCCGTGGGTGGGGATGGATATATATAAAATGAGTGTGTATACAGGAGAGGGGTGTGCTCTAACATGTACACACTGTTCCCTCCAGCACTGTCCATTGGATGACACCTGTGAGCTCCCACGTGAGTTGGAGTACTATGTACAATCACTAGAGAGCCGAGGCACCTATCAGAGATGATAGGAATACTGTACATTACCCCAGTCTCCAGCAGCACGAGAAATGAATCCTTCAGCCACGCTGCTGGTAGCCTGCGCGCCGGCCCCGCCCCCCCTTACCTCGGCGGGCTGTAGCAGAAAGCAAACTTGTCACAAGCCCGAGCAGCTGCAGTAGTTGTCTGCGCGAAGAGATCACAAAAGCTTCCTGCATGCTGGGACGGTGGCGGGATTACTGAACATGGGCTCTAGGCTACGGCTGGAGCCGTAGCCTAGAGCCCATGTTCAGTAATCCCGCCAACGTCCCAGCATGCAGGAAGCTTTTGTGATCTCTTTGCGCAGACAACTTGTACTGCAGCTGCTCGGGCTTGTGACAAGTTTGCTTTCTGCTACAGCCCGCCGAGGTAAGGGGGGCGGGGCCGGCGCGCAGGCTACCAGCAGCGTGGCTGAAGGATTCATTTCTCGTGCTGCTGTAGGTGGAGCGGGGTTTTAACGCGGCAGCCGAAAATCGGCCGATTTTTTTACAATAATCGGCCGATGCCGATTTCTTAAAAACGGCCAAATATCGGCCGATATATCGGTCGACCGATATATCGGTCGACCTCTAGTTCTAATAAATCTGTTCCCTAGTGTCCAACACCAACAGATGTATTTTTACACAAGATTCATTCAACTTTCAGGATTCACACATTTTGTCTAACTGGATTTATTAGGAAGTGTTGGGATGTTTGCTTTTTGTGTGAAAACATTTAAATATATAAATGTTTTTAAATATATAGTTCTCAATTATGTGATGAATATAGATGTTCAGATTTTCTTGTGTAAAAGAAAACAAAGCAAATACTTTCTGCTGAGGTTGAATCCAAAAAGGCAGGAGACCTCTGCTGTATGTAATTCTCTGAAGAGTGTCATGCCGCGTACACACGATCGTTTTTCGGCATGAAAAAAAACGACGTTTTACCAACTTCATCATTAAAAACTATGTTGCCCACACACCATTTTTTTTTAAAAACGATGAACAAAGCGCGGTGATGTACAACACGTACGACTGCACTCTAAAGGGGAAGTTCTATTCGCCTTTGGGCTGCTTTTAGCTGATTCCTTGTTAGTAAAAGACGATTCGCGCTTTTTTGTCTGTTACAGCGTGATGAATGTGCTTACTCCATTATGAATGGTAGTTTTACCAGAACGTGCGCTCCCGTCTCATAATTCGCTTCTGGGCATGCGCGGGTTTAAAACGTCGTTTTAGCCCACACACAATTTTTTTTTTTAAAACCACGTTAAAAAATGCAGCATGTTCGAATATTTTTTTTTTTTTTTTATCAGAAGCTGAAAAACGATGTGAAACCCACACACGATCATTTTAAATGACGTTTTTAAAAACGTCAGTTTTTTTTCATGCCGAAAAACTATGGTGTGTGTACGCGGCATCAGGCCTGCTTCACATAGGCTTCAGTTTTTATACAAACAATGTAAACCATAATCTTTGACAGAGCATTTGGAGAGCTTGCAGCAGGCTTTGTTGAAGCTTTTAAGGTACCATTCAGCTCCAGTTTGTAAATTATGAACAAAGATTGGAACTTTATACAAGCTGCTAGCAGGCTTTCAACAAGCTTTAAGAAGTTTTGAAGCCTGCTAGCAGCTTGCTTAAAGTGGCAATCGCCACTCCTTTTAAGATCAGTGTTCAACATTTACAATTTGGAGCTAAGTTACTTTAAAAGCTTCAACAAAGCTTGATAATGGCTCTGCAAATGCTTTTGTCAAAGCTTGCTGTTAGTGTAAACAGCTCTCCTGCATTTTGACACCCATTTGAAACAGGCCTTCAAGTAATGCAGTTATGGGTGTCTAGTAATGCTGATGTTTACATTGTCCATCTTATTCATGTAGCATTATTTTCCTCTTGGGGCCTGTTTACACTTGCTTCAAAATGTGTCATTGGATTTTTTTTTAAGCACTCTGAAAGCCAATCAAAACACATGTCGCTAAATAAAATGGTTACCTTACAGTCCTGTTCACATGTTTTGTGCTTTGCTTCACTTCAAAAATTTTCACCGCATGTCACTTTCTTGGTGCTTCAAAGTGTCTCCAAAGCCTCCATAGAAGTCTGATAACGCTCGCTTGCAGCACCTGAAGCTTTTATTCAGAGTTAACTTCACTTTGTTTTGGAGGTATTGCAGGTATAAGATATACCAGGATGTTTGGAAATCAAAATACGAACCAGTCAGCAAAACCATCAGTCACTTCTGGTTCATGTGTTTATATATTCTGGAATTTTCTGGTGCAGACATGGCATCTGATTTACAGTATGGAGCAGCAGGAAGGTGAGTGGGGTCGTCCGGACTGGAGTGGAGAAACTAGCAGATGGCACACGTGGTGTGCAGCATGGTAACGCTACAGGAGAGCGGGAACCGAGTGGCAGAGAATTGGCAGAGCTAGGGGACCAGAGCAGATGTCATGTGGTGAGCAGCATTGAAGCAATTTAGCACAAGGGTGCGGGAACCGGAGAGAGAGGAGGATCAGCCATCCACAAAGGGTCAGCAGAGCTGGGGTTACTACTGAGTGTGACATTGGAAGAGCAGGGGATCTGCTGAACAAGGGGTAGAGCTGGGGCTCCACTGGGTCCCTTTACAACAAATAGAAAATCAACACACACACAGGGCATTTGCCGAGTTTCAAACGGTAAATGGTAGACACTTTAATGTGTGTTGAAAGCGAAGCAAGTGTAATAAAACACTATTACTAAAATATGGTCTCATTGGCTTGATTCTAGTTTGTTTTATGATGGTTTGTGTGAGGATATTGGGGAGTAGAGGGAGGGGGATAGATGTAAGTGAGGAGATCAACTTATAATCAAGAAGCGGAGAATAGAATCCCTATATAGAGGTGTATGTTGTTTGTTATTATATTGTCCTGTTAGATGTTTCTTGTAAAATAGATATCTATTATAGTCTTTGATTGAACTAATCTTTTTCTGTTTGCACTTAAACTAAATGAAATGTTTATTACTTCTATGTTCATCACCAATTTGTTTTAACCTTTGTATGTATAAAGCAACAACAAAAACAAAATAAAAATTACTTGATTTAAAAAAAAAAGTCGAAGCAAGTGTAAATGAGCCCTGTAAGTGTTGAGCTCAGTTGGAAATATTTTATTACTATTTTTTTTTTTTCTTTTTTTAACTGCTTCAATACACTACACTGAGAGTTGTCTAAATGTTTCAATATATCTCTCCCTATTATCTCTTTTAATAGACCCAGAAATAAACGTGAGGGACCTGGTATGCTGGTTCTGGCACCAACTCGAGAATTAGCTCTTCAAGTTAAGGCAGAGTGTTCCAAGTATAAATACAAAGGATTTGAAAGGTACCAGTTTTAGTTGTAACAATTACATTTTTTTCTTTTCATAAAGAATACTTAACAGAAAAGTGTTTTTCCAAAAAAGAAAAACAAACAATGTTCCATTATTGAACACAAGCATGGTACAAATGCAAAAATATGGACAATATCAAGAAGTGCATTATACACTAACAATTTTTAAAGTGAGCAAAATGCACATCAGGCAAACTTGTAGGCGAACTGCACCGTGGGTAAACCCCAAATGGAGAATTATCAATAAAAAGGAAGAAAAATAAAACCACCACTCCCTTTCCCCATTTAAGACCCAAAAGGGACAAAGATGGTAAAGCAGCCACTCAAGTACCAAAAGAAAAACAGAAGAAGGAAGTGCTCAGCCTAAGCTGTCTATGGCTGCTTCACCTTGTCAAAAATGTATTGGAGCTGTTAATGTAGGTTAACTTGTATAAAGGAAGAGCAGCATTAATAGTTTTTTTTTATTTTTTTTCCATGAATCTACGGAGGGAGGGAAAATGTAATTTCATCTTAGAATAAATTCCCAGTTGGCATAATAGAAAAGGTATGCTAGCAGTAGTTTAATACACCTAGGCCATTGCTTATCATCCTGGATCCCCAACAGAGCCATCTCTGGTGAAACCAGAAGAGTCAGCTGGAGGCAACAATTAATGAGTTCCACGATCTCCCAATACTGAGCAAACCCCGGGCAGCTCCAGAACATATGGATATACATTCCTTTTAGCACTACCACACCTGGGGCAATCCTGCGACCTCTGGGGATAAATTCTGTGCAGTCTCTGGCGGGTATACTAGACCCTGTGCAAAAATTTTACATGTATCAACTTGTTTTTTTTTTTAATTGACCACTTAATGCTACCTTCCAAACAGTCTTCCTGATCCATGTCTGGATTGCAGGGAGCAGACTGCGCTTGTGTTATCTGCCACATTGTCTTCAAGCAGGCCCACCCACGTTTTAGCAGTAGACAAGCACGACTTTGTCCATATCTTGTTGAATAACCCCCACATCCAGCTGGACCGCCTCAATTTTTGCTAGTGAGGGTCGCCTGGCATGTCGCAACGACCACCTGACAGGTGGCTATAGCCGCCATAACCTCTGGGGTGGCAGCAGACTACTCTGCGGGCTTTGTCTGGGACTCCATGTGAGCACGTAGCGGCTGGAAAACTGATCTTACCCCCTCTGCCGGCATGTTTAGGAGGCATCCACCAACTAGTTGCTCAGGAAATGGCACACAGATACCCGGCCAGGATAGTAGAAGCAATTTTCCTGCAGTAGAGCTCCTGAATAGACTTCTGGTCACTCAGCCATCTTGGACATGCCCCACAGAAAAGTTTTATCTCTAATTTTATGTAGGAGAAATTTTATTTTATTCTATCTTCTTTTATTTTATTTTCACTTTTTCTTGAAGAATCTTCTTTCAACTGTCGGCTGAGAGACAGGCTGGATAATATAGATCCTTGTAGTCTACTCAGTCCGACCAGCAAGCGTGGGCACACCTTTGCAAAGAGGCTTGGTCTGCCACGCCATACCCCATGACTCCTGGGGTGGCCGGTGAGCTTTGCTCCGAGGTCCACATATGACTGGGCTGTGGTGTTGTCTCACTCACAGTGGACCGGGCCGACAGCTACCTCCATTTCGGTTGTAGTTCTGTCAGGAATGCGTCAGCGAGTCCTCGCTTGGACGGGTAAGTACAGTCCCTCCTGCTTCGGTGGGTTGGTACAGCTGGGCATTCCTGGGGTTTGGGGGTCCCTTCTCCCTTCCCTGCTCCTTTCCCTTGCTGCATTGCTAACATTGCCGCTGTCAGGGGGGAGGGGGCCTTCCTGAGGGGGCTGTTATCTGGCCTGTGTTTTTTCTTTTTTGTATTGGGCTTTCCTGTGAGGTAAAAAGCCCTGTGATGAGCACAGATGTTTATGATTATACTTCAGCAGACGCTGACTGATTGGTGACACCTGTAATGGTTTTGCTTTTTATGCTGTATCTGTGACTTGTCCTTAAATAAAACAGCCCTAGGAGGCTTTTCCTGTTTAAACACAGGTCCCTGCAAAAGTTACCTCACGGTTCTTTTCCTCACAGGCAGCGCTGGGCAGTCTCCTCCTGAGGGAGTCCCCTGGTTACCCCTGGTCAGCGCAGCAAGTGGGTGAGAGGCCCTGAATAGACAAAAGCTCCTAGAGCCCTATTTCTATGGACAGGTGTGCATATTATAATACACACTATGTAAATATTGGAGTCAGTATCTGGGTCCTTCCCCACATGCTGGTGGTGGCAGCAGGTGTTAGCACCTGGGATTCCCACAGAGTTTTTATTGTTAGTCCTGGACACGGTTTGTGCCAGGGTGGGGGTGGACTGCGGGCGGGCGGTAAAATAGTGCCCCCTTCCCCCGTTATCCCCTGGGGAATGCTCTGTTATGGAGCCATGGACCAGGTACCTAGTTAAAAAAAAAAAAAAAAGGCAGAATAAGGCATTTATGGGTGCGCTTTTTACTGCTGCAAGGGACTCTCCTAAGCTGCATAGTGCAGCTGGGTTTCCGCCGAGGGCTCGGTCTTTTTTGGATCACACAAATCAGACCGCTGTGTAGGTTTTTTCCTTCTGTGCCCTTCTTTGATAATTTCTGAGATGCGGAATGAGAAAAGCCGCTGAGGGCTTTTGTAGTCCCTCACCGCCGGGCGGGAACCCCCACTTCTATGGATCTGACTGATAGAAGATCCGAAGTACTGACCCATTCCATGTTTACCATGCTGGGGTCTGGCTTGTGCCCACTATACTGGGGTCTCAGTCGACGCTGGCACCATTTTTTGGGAGGTTTTTCAATTGCATTGAAAACTCCCATTGGCGCCCATTTTGTTGTAGCCCCGCTATGGCGCAGCTTACATTGTGCCGGCCATTTTCCTGTGGCCGCGTTCTGAACGCTCGGCGGCCATCCTGGAGTAGTTCTGACCCCTAGTGCTGTATACAACTCACAGAGTGAGCATTTTGCACCAGACAGTGGAGGAGCACCGACTCTCTCCTGAGGTTATTAGCCTAGCGGACCATCTGGTCCAGGGCCTCATATAGGTCTGTGATGCTTCATTGAATGCTGCGCCCTTGTTATCCAGGGCGTCTGTTTCAGAATGGTTTTATGCACACGGTGGTGTAGTGCTTAACTCCATTACTTGGCAGCAAAAGAGTCATTGGTTAGAATCCGCACACTGACGCCAATCTTCCTGGAGCTTGCATTGTCGCTCCCTGTGTCTGCGTGGGTTTCCTCCGGGTACTCCGGTTTCCTCCAAAGACATGTGTGCATACACCTACATAATATACATACACACCATGTGTGTGTATTATTTAGGGGCAACCCTCCCAGGCCGTCAAAGGCCCAGCTGGGGGACTATTCTGTCCCTGGGTGCATAAGCCGATCACGCCTCACCCAAATCCTGCCAATGTATATAGCCTTCCCTCCCTGTCTCTGCCCTGGTTCACACTGGGTGCGATTTGAGATGCGATTTGACATGTCAAATCGCATCTCAAATCGGCGGCAATTGTCGGCAATGGCACTGTCCTAATCAGTGCGATTTCAAGAAGTAGTTCCTGTACTACTTTTTGCAATTTCGGGCCGCGATTTACATTAAATTGCGGCCGAAATCGCGGCAGAATCGCGTCAAAATCGCAGCCGCGAAATCGCGGTAAAATCGCGCATTTTGCCGCGATTTTGAATTCGTAGCAGTGTGGGCCTGGGCTCTGGGTGGGAGGGGTGGCTTGCAGGTTCACAATTCAGTGAAACCTCCCTGCTCTCTGACTAGTGGGTCTGCGAGGTGGTCTCTTCGGAGTACTAGATAGGGTTTCCTCCTATCCACAGAACAAAGTTCTGTCCTTGTGTCTTCCTCTCTCGGCCCGTCGGTCTGCCTTGGGCAGTGTGGGATTTGCTAAGCTGCGAGGTAATTTTACCTTTCCTGCAGGACGAGAGTTTTGGGGTTTTCTATGGGCCTCAGGCCCTAAATACCTTTGAACGTCGGGTAGTTCTGCATGGAATCCATTTGTTCGGTGGTAGCTGCGCTTCATCCGGGGGATGTCCTGACGTCCTCGGACATCAGGGATGCATACATTCATGTCCCGTTTTGCACATGTCACAGTGTTTTTTTTCTGTGCTTCGTGATGAGAGAAGGGTCTCTGTCAGCCTGTGGCCCTCCCTTTTGATCTGGCGTCGGCACCATGGGTTTTCAGCTGCGAGGCTTTGCCTCATTGGCTACTTGGACGACTTTCTTCTGAGAGCAGCTTCTGTCTCCGACCTAGTGGATGGGTTATTCCCATTCAGACCCTCCGAAGATTCGGGTGGATGTTAAACGTTTAGGCCAGAAAGTGTAGCTCGGTGGCAGCAAGCCTGCCCTCCATGTGTGCGACCCAGGGTTCAAATCATGGGCATGCTAGGTTCCGACTCAGCGTTGGAGTATCTAGTGTTGATCCAGACTCCTCAGTGGCAAAGGTCCTTCTTCCCCCTGGAGAAATTGCAGACTCTTCAGCCTGCGGTGAAGGTATTGGCATCACGCAATCGGTCTTCTCTCCGGGCGCCTGCTGGTTCGGGGTCTGTGGGTAGCCTCCTTCAAGGTGGTACTGTATGCCCAGTTCCACACCCTGGTTTTCCAGGGGAACTACTGTCCAGGTGGTAAAA